>NC_031799.1:12950251-12966698 GCF_001522545.3 Parus major
ATCTTTTTTTTTTCCCTTTTCCTTTTATCTTTTTTTTTTCCCTTTTCCTTTTTTCTTTTTTTTTTCCCCTTTGGCTTGTCTTTGGGCCTCATCCTTTAGGAAAAGGAACAGCAGTCTTACAGCAGAACATTTAGAGCATTTCCTACTTTTTTAGACCATCCCCCTTCATATATTTCTCCTGAATTTAAATGTCAGGTTTCTGTAGACTTTCTCTAGGAGGGCTCTCACTGAAGCATTTTTATGATACTCTACCAAAATTCTCATCATCTGGCAGCTGTTCTGTGATTTAAAAAGAGTATAAAGCTGTAATGCATAATGTTGATTTTTTTTTTTTTTTAATAACATTTTGACCTGAAGTGATAGATCATGTAAGCTTGGATTTATGCTGAATATTGGATGAAAAAAACCTTAAGGATTTGCTAGCTGTCTGCACATAAACACTCTCACTGACACTGCTTCTGTAGATCAGGTCTCACTGCAAATTTCAATATTTAAAAAGAAAATGTACTATATCCTTGAGACATGATGCAGTATCAAAATCAGACTTGTTCTCCCATTCCCTTTTTTTACCTAACATAATCAAACACAGAATTTTACATCAAAAAGCAATCCCTAGGAGCTTCAAGAAATGCTAACTGGCCTTATCACTACAAAACAGTAAACATGAGAATTTTAATCATATGACTAGCATCACCAAATCTGTAGGACTACCTCTATGTCTGGTACTGTCAACAATCTCAAATAACTTTTTCTTTAATTTGAGATGCAAATTCTGATTCAGTTTTATAGCATGCACCTGTCTCCAACTCTGTGGTGAGGCAGGTTGCTTCCCATTGTAAAATGGCACAAGGTGAAAAAATTGAGAAGCTGATTCTCTCTAAAATACAAGGAAAAGCTACCAGGGTCTCCCAAATGGTCCCCAAAGTGTCTTTAGGTCCTTCAAGTAAAGTGAAAAATGTGAATGTATAAATATATGGGCATGAAAAAGATTTTCTGGTATAAAACCTCTTCAAAAGGAGAACCTGTGGAAAATACAAACCCATTTCAGATGTTTTAATACTTATCTTCTTATTTTTTGTATACGTATTTTTACAAAAATTTATGTATTTGCAATATGAAGTTTGAGACTATCAAAATAGAAATAAAACTCTCTTTTATTCTTTCCCTGGGTTGCAGTTTCTTATACTTAAAAGAATGAAAAAAAGTGCTTCAAGACACCCAATTTTTGGTTTGGATGGCTGGCTTTTTTGCTTTGATAATCCCTCCTGCAGGAATATTTAAAGGATGAGTTAAAAGTGTCAAAATTTTTATTATTCATCAGCAGGTTATCCTCTTCATTAGCTATGATGTCTCATGCGTACTTGTTTGCTTCTAGGAAGCTCATTTTAAATGACATGTCTCTGGTTTTGTTCATTACTTTAATTAAAATAAGCACCCTGTGATTGTTAGAGCTAAGTTTTCATCTTAATCTTTTACCCTTTCATTTGTTTATAAATACCAATTTCTTCAGTGTCCTAGTGAGGCTTTTCAGTCAGTGTTTAGTGCTGTGTATCCAGAAGTCTGACTATGGGATAATAAAAGACTGATTTCTACGCTGTCTCATAGAACTTGTATAGAACTCTATACTGCCTTGTAGAACTCATTAAATTTGGAGATGAAATAGGCTGCCAGCAAGTCTGCTTGTTGCAGTTCTCTTAGAGAAGTTGGAGGTAGTCTTTTCTATCAGAATGCTGCAATACCACCTCAATTCTAGTAGCAAGTTGGTGCAAAAGAGTAATGACTAAATCCATCATCTGAGGAGCCTGGGGGGAAGATGAGTTTAAAGCAAATCAGACTCAGCCACAGTCTGTATAGAAATTGTGGCCCACAAGCCTGGACAAGCAGCATCGGGGGACCCAAGAACCAGCCAGCAGGTCCAGATTGGTGGATGCCCACTCTAAAATACAATGATCTCCATATTCTTCCCTCTCGTCTCCTCAAAACTCCTGAAGCAGACTTAAGGTCCACCAGGTACCTCCCCTCCCCATAAATCCACAAAGCTAGGGTTTGTCATGAGGGGAAAGGTCAAGAGAAGAACACTGTCCTATATCCACTCTCTTTGTTGGACCAAAAAGATGGGATGATGGCAAACAGTTCCCCTCCCAGAGTGACCCAGTACACCTCAGGAAAGAAACAGTGAGCAGGCTGTGCTTCTGAACACTTCAAGGCAGCTCAACATTGGACTGTTTGTGTCCCAAAATCTACAGTTTCTGCTTTTCCTTCCTTTCCCATTGTTGTAGACATGAAAAAGCATTTGTGAAATGTCTGTGCTTTGACATTTCTGAGATAAGTTTCCAGCTCTTCTAGCAGCAGTTAGGTATGTATCTGGCAATTTGGACTGGGGGGAAGGTTTGAGATTGGTTTGATTTGGTTTTTTTCTTTAACTTCCATTGAACTGTGCTGCAAGTTTGCAAATTTCTCTCAATGGCATACACATTCTTTCCTGAACATTTTTCTCCAGTCTATGTGACTTGAAAAAGTGCTTAATGAAATAGTCTTCTGTGCCTGCACCATAAACACGTTAGCCCTAGAGGTAACAATTCCCAGTTGATATGCAAAACCCATCTTTAAGCTCTTGCTTCTTTACTCACTATCTAAAAGAGTAATTTCTCATTCCCTGATGAAGCTTTAACCAGTAAAGGATCACAATGGCTCCATTTAAAATTTCCCTAAACAGCAGTAAAACATTATTAATCCCTGCTCCCTCTCTGGTCCCAGATCAACTAACAACCATCATAACACACAGCAAACTGGGCTATTTGTCTGTGCTTCAGCTCATGTAGGAATAATTTTCTGTTTGTTTCTTCAATCAGATCTGCAGACTTTCCATCAGCTGCCTCTTTTATTCTCAGCCCACACAAGACAGTAAAATTGTCATCTTTTAAAAGCAAATATTGTACCTTCCCAGTTACATTTTCATTTAAAAAATAAATCAATAGTTTGCAACTGATAACCAGATTGTGATTGCTTTTAAGATTCTGCTATCTTTCCCATGAGATAATCAGACGGCACAACAAAATACGTCTATTTATTATGAGGAATACTCACATATTCAATCAGCCTGTTTTAAAAGGGGCCATAAATGAGTTTAAGGATTTTAAACAGCCTGGGTAACTTTCCATCCTCTTAATTTCCAGTAACTTCCAGTTACTTTCAGTTAAGTCCTTTCCTGAGAAGGGTTAAGAATGTTTCTAGACTTTTATTTATGTACTTACTTATGGATATGCATACCCTACACATATAATTAAGTAAGAAACTTATTTTGGTGTTTCTTTTATAGAAACTAAAAAGAGGTGAGCCACTTTGTTCTCTGCACAGCTTATCTCAAGCATCCCTCTCTGCATTGTCCCTCTTTACAACCTTCACCACCAATGTAGGCACTGATCTCTGCCTTAAAACACCTTTTCTGCAATTCACCCCAAAGCAGAAGCAAATAGCATCTCTAAAATAATTACCTCAAATACTGTCCTAGCATTCTTTGTCTTGCAACATAGGGCTGTTTTGCTTTCACAATACAAGGCAAGTATTGTTTTCACTCTGGGTTTGGAAAGGAAAATGGATTAAAAAGAAGACTGAAGATGCATGCAAATATATTTTCCATAGGTTTCTGTAACACTTCAAAACACTGTTCATTGGGTGTTTCAGTTTAAGTCTGAGCAGATTTTGTCATTAAAGAAGAGTTAGGTCTGAAGTGCAATATTCTCATGCTTTAATGTTACAACATTTCATTGAAAAGATTCAGGTACAGACATCCTATCTGTGATTATCTCCAGCTGTGGACATGAAGAAGCTGAGTGAAGGCATTTGGCATCCTCTCAGCATGTGGCCTGTGATTCTCCTCGTTTCTTGAGCTCTCTGGCTCGGACTAACCAACAGAGTCATAACTACCCTACAGCATGGCATAGCCCTCGGTGCTAGCAACAAAACTGAGTGCCAAATGCCTGCTTTCACTTGGTAACCTTGCTGAAAAGCCATAGTGCTTTAAACAGTTAAAAATAGGAAAAATAGAGTGGTAGGAACTCTGATAGGTTTTCTTTCTTTTCCTTCTCTCCCCTACATTGTGTTCTGTTTTCTTGACTGCTGATTTTACTACAGGCACCTAATCGGGATCAGACTAATCCCACTGCAATGGAAGCAGCGCTTTAATGTCAGAAAAGGCCAGAAAGCCCCACTTCTGGAAGCAAGAATTTTCCCTGGAGTGAGACACAGCTTTAATGCGAAAGACCCCAGAGCTAAGCCACTTACATCCAACTCCCCAGATGGAACATGGAGTTCCAGAGCAGTCAGAGTACACCCTCTGTTAGAAACATTAAAAGCTGTATGTTACAGCATTCCCGGTGCTGCTCGCTGGCCCAAGTCAGCCCTGCAGTGTTAAAACTCCAAGGAAGGCAAGAGGAGCGCTGCTGGCTCATCCCCTGCATCACTGCTTGGGGGCTGCATGGACTCTGGCCACGCTCAGGGTTACAGCTACTTTTACATTCATGCTTTTTCAGAGCTGGCTTTGGCTTAATCTCTGTCAGAATCTCTGTCTTAATCAGAGATGCAGGTTTAAGTTTTTCAGCTGTAGAACTGCTTGTTCCAAGCAATTTGGTACCATTGTGGGCTCTGACCTGCAGTGGTTTCCAGCACAGCCGGTAATCCAGCTCAGCTCGGGGGCTGTGCAATGGGACGGTTCCCATTGCTGCATGGCTACAGGAGCTGCTCTTGCTGTGCCTCGGCTGGGAACAGCAGATCCCTGATGTGGGACGTCCTGGTGAAAGTAGAAATGTGCTCAAGCTCCCTTAGCACCTTTCTTCCCGCAATCCTCCAATGTTTGTTTCGCCTGTGGAGCTCTGGCTACTCAGGAGTGTTAAGTGCGTTTCACTGCTACTTAGCAAAGGCAAAGACACACCCCCCCGTGCCCATTGTATACAACATTCCATAATGCTCAAAGTACACCAGACCAAGTCAAAAGCCTGATCTGCATGGTATGTTCAGGATGAATTGATGTAAAATACCATAACAACACCACAAAAGAACTATTCATTCGTGTTGTTATGCATTTTATTCTTGTTCTCTTTTTGTTTTGCTAATGAAAAGTTGATTTCTGTTGTGAAGCTATAATTATATGTGAATTTTCATCTGCTATAGGTCTTTCACTTCTCTAGTTCCCTCACTAGATTTTATAATTCTAGTGAAAGGAACTATTCATACAATGTCTTCACAAGATTAAATAAGTCCACTTAACTATGCTAATCTAGTTCAATAGCTGCCTACACAAACATAAACACTGTGTGCCCTGTCTCAAAGAAACTTCATATTTTTGTTACATCAAAGCAACATTTAAATAGAAATGGGAAATCAGACAAATTACATGTAGAAGAATTTAAGACTAGTTTTATTTGATAAATTACCTTTAATTTTCTGGGCACAAAGAAAAAATATATCTTATCAAATCATATCCCACATTAAAAGCTGGTTTATTATGAAATACTGTGAACTGAACAGATTGTTCCTGGTGACTCTATCTTCCAAAAGTTTAGAACCAATAAATTCCTCTGAGTTCCCCTCCTTCATCTTGGTGCTGACAGGGTAGAAGATCCATTGCTTCTTGAGATGTGGATAGTGGGTGTGCCTGTCTAGGGGATGGTACAGTATGGTTCCACCAGCTAGTCTCCTTCTCAGACTCCCATTTAATACTTCTTGGCCTTTCTCCTCTTCCCCACCAGCCCGAGCAGACCGGCTGTCCGGTCACACCTCACACGGCTGGTGTTTCTGCAGCCACCAGGTCCGGCACATTTCGCTCTTTTGGGCAGTGCCCAGCTCTGTCCCTCCCTGCCCCGGGACCTGGAGTCCCGTTCACATTCACGGGCGCTCACTCTGGGTCACCTCGTCCTTTCCCTGCATGGTCCCTGCACTATCAGAGCTCCTCTGGGCCACGGCTCCACCATGTCCCGCTGGCACACTTGTCTCTTTTCCAGTATTGAGGCCTTGCCAGGTGGGAAAGCTCCACCTGCCCTGAGGCACGGGGATGTGACTCACTCCTTTGAGCTCCAGGAGCTTTGAGGTCCAGGAGGGACCCCAGGCTGGGTAAATGCTGCTTTGTGATCTGTTCCTAAGCAAGCACCTGAGGAAATCTTCACAGCAGCATTTTGGGATAAGGGTCAAGCTCTTAGAAAGTTCCAGTATCTTTCCCCCCTCTGAAACAGAGAAATTAAGAATTAGGAATTAAGCATAAATAAATGCCTGACCAGAAGAGAGGGGGAGCTGACAAGAGCAAGAAAGGAGTGAGACTGCAAGACCTAGAATACATTAACAAGATGCAAAGACAAAGGCTCCACAGGATAAGGGGATTCTTTGGACCCCTAAACCAGAAAGAATGGTATCAATGTCCAAAAGGTGGTCAAAGGACTAAAAGTAGCATGCCTGAGAAGAAAAAGTGAAAGTTCAGCCAAGGAGAAAATTACTGACCTCATCCCAAAGACCCCCAGACGACCACTGAGCTGACCAAGAATGGCCAGTGTGAGAGGCGGGGTTAGGAAATGAATATGTATTAGGTGTATTGTGCAACCCTAGTTTGTAAAGGATAAGAAGATAAAGCCAAAGCTCAAAAGTGTGCATGTTTTTCAGATGCTTTTCAGTGCTGAATAAATTCATTTAACTATTATAACTATTCTGCAAGTTACAGAGTTTTTCTATCCCCATATCACCTCCTCTCCTCCTACATCTCCTTGTCCCTCTCCTCTCGTCTTTCCTCCACTTTCCCCAGAAACTTTTGGGAACTTTGAACCTGCAGAGCAGTAGTGTAGCTCAAGAAGACAATGTTTAGAGTAGTTACAGTATCAGGTGTACATGCTCCCTTCCCCTTTGTGAGAGGGGACACAGGTTATCACTCAAAATACCTGGCAGAGTTGCACATTTCAAATGTAACTTCACAGGATAGTTTTGGACTCTTCCTGTTTTTTACTCATTTATGCTCTATTCTTTCCCTTTCACTTCTCTGCTGCTCAAGACAACACCTCACAAATAGAGCTACAACATCAACATTTGCTTACAAAATGATCATGGTTCCCACCTTATCTCATAAATTCAGATGCAGCTCGGAGTCCAACAAAGGTGTCATCAGATTAACTAAAATCAAAATTGCCCTGCATGGGTCTTAAAAGCAATTACTGAAGTCACTTCATCTGAAGGGGAAGTATTTTCTCTGAAGGTTATTTAGCAGTCATTGCCCAAATATAGGAACTCACAACATTTCTTATACCTTTGATTGCAGTGGTTTATCCCCTGTCAAGAACAAAATATTAAGAACAAAATATCACAACAACATCTTATGATTTGATTTTTAACTCTGCTAGCATCTCTGTGTTTGCTTATGCATAAATAACGAAGATGTTCTCTGCAGTTTAATGTGAGGAACCCCACTGGTACCTTATGTTTCTCAAGCTGTAGGAAAAAAAACGTGACCTTGCTCTCAAGCATACAACCAAGAGAGCTGCAGCTAAGACATTTATTGGTCTTAAAGAATCCTTCACTCTATAAAGCTAGGCAGATAGGAGTGTTGGTCCAGATCAAATAACTCTTTCAAAAACCATCTGATTTAAATGTCAGAATAAAGTCGCTTTAAGTTCTTGGTAATATTCAGAAATTTCCACAAGACTGAAAATCACACTGTCTCTGACCTGACCCAGTAGGGTGTCATAGTCATGTACAGCCCAGACTGTAGACTTCTAGAAAAGATGAGAAGTAGAAACAGTTTTCAATGTGGCTGGAGAAATCATATGGTTACCAGGTTGTTGGTAAGACAGCTACCAAGAAACTTGTCTGTGAAGTAGTAAAACTCATTTAAGAGCTCAGGCAGGACATTACCAAATGGGCATCCTTTCCTCTCAGTGGCTCAAGAGTAGCATAGTGTATGTAGTCTCTTTGGAGGAGAAAAGCACAGATGCTGACTCTTTTACTTGAGCTCCAGGAACTAGACAGGACAATGAAGACATACAGAAAAACACTGTTAATGATGGTCCACTCTGGGACCAAGATGATATCCAACCAAACTAGACAGATGGGAGAAAAAAAAAGCTTGTCTCCATGTTTTCTGTCCCCAAGAGGGTGACAGGCTATAATAGAAATATGATAGAAATAATGGAGACACATCATTAGTCATATTAATAGAGTGAAATGGGTTTTCCCAGAGTATTAAACAGAAATATTTTTTTAAAGATTGGGTGACCAGTATTCCCTGTGTTGTAGCAGTAATTATTGGGAATGGAGGGAAGTGGAGCACTAAGGAAAGTGGTGGTTTAAAAATAGGAGTATGTAAATGAGACAAATGTAACACAGACATTAACTCTGCAAATCACAAACAAATTGACCTGCAGTGACAGAAAAAGTGCAAAGAAATAGCTTTCCAATTGATAGAAATTGCAGCAAGAAGCAAAAAGAATTGGAAATTTCTTATTTTAGGGAAGACACTTAATATAATTGACATTACAGACAACTAGTGGGAGGAATTGCATGTCTAGAATGTTAAAAGCATTGCTTTTAACCTGGGTAAGAGAAATAAAACAGGTGGAACACAGGTGGAACAATTACAGTATGTGTCAGAGGAACCATTGCTCACCTTAGAGACTTTAAATTATAGCCCAGAGTACGCGCACACACAGACACACACACAAAAGGACTGGACATTAGTTATATCACCTATGAATTGATTTGATTTTCCTTTTTTATGTCTTTTCTTTTCATATTTGACACATAAAAAAGATTGAATTTTGCAAACCAATGAGAAGAGTACCTATGTAGACAATAAGACCGTCTACTCTGAAATTTGCATCTTTGACTTGAACACTACCTGATGCTGCTGGATCCTGTGTGTTCTGTTCTTATCCCATCTGTTCATCCCTTCAGACTGCCAAGTGGTATTTCTCTGGGTTTGCTTTGTTTGGTTGTCTTTTTTTTTTTTTTTTTTTTTTTTTTTTTTTTTTTTTTTTTTTTTTTTTTTTTTNTTTTTCTTTTTTTTTTTTTTCTTTTTTTGGTGGGGAGTGGTGGTGTTAAGCTTTCTGTAAATGTTCACACACTTTATTTCATGTTAAAAGGTAACTGAGAAAAAGTTGGGTTTTGTCTCCCCAAAGTTTCATTGCATACATTCCCATTTGGAAGTATTCAAGGTCTTATAGTTTTAACTGTTCCAGTTCTTTCTGAATTTTGCAAGACAAGAATCATGGATTTGTGACAGTGATAAAAAGGAGACAGTTCTACTGTCGCATATGAGGATAGTTTTAGGCAGCTTCATTTGAAAGAAAGGACCAGACAAAAGAGAAGGAACAAGAATGGGTATTGTCATTCTTTGAGAAAAGTTTTAGATGGTCAAAAAGCTACAATTGAGGCAGAAAAAATTTTTTGGTCAAACAGTCCTGTTAAATAAATACAAACCAGATAGAAGTTATATATACAAGAAAGGAGACAAGGAGGAATAGGTACAATTAATATGTAGTCTAGCTTAGAGTATAGGAGGGTGTAATAAGAGAACTTAACATGTTGCATAAAGACAGGCTTGGCAGAGAATGTTTAAATATTTTAAGAAAAAAATAAATTAAATCAAGTTGGGCACCTGTTTAATTAATGCTACTTTCTATCTCATTAGGAGCAACCTTTATAAAATAATTTACAACTTTATACCTGGAAAAAGGCAAGATAAAGTACTTAAAGTATTTTCCTGAGACTGATGAAGAGGCCAGCAGAAGAACCACACTGATCTTATAGCAGATAAACACTTGAAACAATACAGCCAGGCAACTTTTTCCTTCATGAAGTGAATCTTCTGTGGAATGTTCTGGACAGTTGATTTTATATAGAAAATAAGTTCTAGCAGAGGCCAGAATAAATAGGTCTGATGCCTGGAAGATCTGCAACATTGTCCACACTTCAGCCAGAGCAAACAGAATGACAGATGGTGGCTTAATTTGATAGCAATCTCAGGCAAAATAGTGGAAAATCAAATAATCAATTGTAGGAGATTCAGCCGACAGAAAATGAACCATCTTGCATCTACCATGGTAACACATCTGCCACGGCTGTTCTTTAATCTGCCAAAATGCTTAGTGAAGGTTTTTTGCTTTCCAGACAAGAGGAAGATACAGCTAATCTCAAAGGTTAAGGTCTTCGTGGTGTTAACCCCAGCTTTCTGTATTCTCCGTGTTTCTTTCTCCCTTTCTTCCATTTCCCACAGTAAATGCTCTTTAGTTGTAGCTGGAGAAACAGCTTATCCATTGAACTTGGAAAACAAGTTTTGCCAGACGGAGGATTTAACTATTGAGTGGCAGAAGGTAAAGATAACTTGAAGCCTTGAATGGTGGTGGCAAATTTTGCTTGGCTCTTCATTGGAAAGTCACAATTGAAAAATGAGTGCTCTAAAATATCTTCCAAGTGCTGGCTAATGTGTTGGAATATTTCTTCTAAGATAATAGGAAAAATGTTGCCTGAAGTCTAAAAAATCATCATCAGCTGCAGTTGCTAGAGCTCCAGTGCACAGCAGCTTGCTTGTAACCTAAGCAATGAGCTAAAGCATGAAACAGACTCAATTACAGAGTAAGTTTGCATGATAGCAGCACAAGACTGTAAACAAGATACAGTACATTTGAGAAATCAGCAGAGAGCAGAAATGCACAGAAGAATCCTCACTGAGGTAATCCCCAAGCTGTGAAAATTCAATCATAGAAGAAACACTTTTGACCCAATTACAAATGCAAATACATACTGCACCAACCTTACAGTGTGAGCTCTGTGGCTCCAAGGGATCCAGTTGAGTTTTGAAGACTGATCATTCTGATCAGATAAAAGAAAGCAGATCATGTTAGTCAGAGGGGTATGTGTATATGTGCATATATAGATATATATGTGATATATATGTGTGTGTGTGTGTGTTTATATATATATTTATGTGTTTATATGTAAAAAGATAGTTCGCAGTGCCTGATAAAACATCTTGAGTTTCTTAGCTTTTTAGAGAGAACTGTTTCTTAAGGAAGTTTTGAGATATTGAAAAGCATGACATGAGTGTGTCACAGCATGAGTCAGACATTGAGTGGAAAATGGGCTAGCAAGGTTTTCAAACTATAAATTGGTTTAAAAACCAGAGTGAATAAATATAAAAGAATCTTACATGGATAGGACTGGAAGAGACTGCATGGTTTTAAGCAAATAGTCATGGCACAGAGGTGTCCCTGGTCTCTTTTCTAAAGGGCTTTTGTAATCCAGTCTGGAAGAAGTGATGGTACCCAATGAAGCCATCTGCTCAGAACAGCAGCAGCAAGAAGGTCAGGTCATGTGGCTCAGGGCTTTCTTCAGACCAGTTCTGAAAGTTCCAAGAAAACAGACCCCACTGCCTCTCTTAGAAATGTGCTATGCACTGGATTTTCCCTACAGTGAAAAATGTTTCCCTTTGTACATAATGTGGACTCCTCCTGTTTCAGCTTAGACATACAGTCTCATCCTGCTGCCTTGCACTGTTGCAGAAAGCATGTTTCCATCTTCTCAGTGACCTGCCCAGAGGCAGAAGGGGGCTCGGAGGTGCCTTCCCATCTCCAGCAAGAAGCAGTCCTGTCTGTCAGGCTCCCCTTGCCAGGCTCACTCTTCCTACTCAACCTCTTCTTCAGGTTTTGTTATTCCATAAAGCAAAAAAGGTGCTCCCATCAGTTTCAGAGATCTATAACTTAAAATAGACTACTGTTGATCTGATAGTATTAGGAGAGAGATATTGTATTCATTGCTTATATAAACTTGTAACAGCTCCATTGGTCAGGCAATATCAGTAAGGGAATAATTTATATTTCAGGATGCTGACAATTGTTGGTCTTGGTATCTTGTAAAAAACCCTTCTATAAATAAAACTGGTTGGGCTTCTACTAATTATCGATAGTGGCAATTTTGGCTGGACATAAATTCATCAAACTTTTTCTGAGTAATGAGAAGGATCTGTTTTATAACTTGGGAAGTTAATCAGTTAATCTACTGCTGAGGAGAAGAAAATCCCAGCAAAACAAAATAAACAAAAACCACCACCACCAACACCAGCCTATATGTGAATATTCATTCAAGATTGTACAATAATTTCACCTGATCACAATGGGGTCTCTTTGTATTTAAGAATAAAATATTTGTGAGTATTCTGTTCAATTTATTTACTCTATGGTCTGACAGGAAATGCACTGATGCAACCTTTGGCCTGGCAGCTTAGACTTATATGCCATGCAACATATGCATTATATTAAAACAATTCAAGAGAGTTACTTTTCAGAACTACCTACTCTTCAAAAAAACTATTTCAAAAATACATTTGGTAGTCAATAGGAACTTAGTAGTCCATACTAAATCAAATAGATCTCCATTTCTGGACAACAGAAAGTGAAAATACGTTGTTTCAAACATGTGTCATCTTCTTCAAGTCTCACATGCAAATCTCTTACTCTGAAATACCAATTTTCTCCTTCACCTCTATTTTTTTATGCTCAAACCAAAACACTGGGCCCAATGTAAGCTGCTTCTTAAAATTTTGCTTCAGATTAAAATAATTCATAATAATCACTGTCTTTTATTTTTGAAGTGTTGGAGACAACAGAAACATTACAATAGAGATATTACATTCCCAAAACACATCTTCTTAAATGGGAATCAGATTCACCCAGAATGAATAAACCCATGATAGATGCAGTGCACATTGTGCTCAGAGAAAGCAGTTCTCTTCCACTTTGAAAGGGGACTTATTAACTAATTACACAGTAATAATCAGAACATACTGATCCCAGTGAGTGAAGACCAGAAGGGTGTGATTTTGTCTGTGCACACCTTGACCCAGCAAGCTCTGAGTCATCCATCCTCAGGAAACTGCATCATTCTTATTGGAAAATTAAACTGCATATAGGAGCAGAGCCTGCAGATGTATGGACAGCTTAATTTTATTGGCTACTGTGGAAATAGTTGTGTGTACAGCAAAGGGAATGAATGTCATGTGTATCAAACGTTATGTATGTCAAATTAATTGAGAATAATCCCCAGACATTCTAGTTGCTTAATAATCACAACAAAATTTCCAGTAGTAACACAACAGATTTCATTGCACACCACTGTACTTATTACAGTAGGGTTGTTTTTTGGTTTTTTTAATAACAGTGGTCTATATGAAACCTGAAATCTTTGGTGCTTACTGATCTCAAAATAGTAATTGCAGTCATTCATGAAATTACAAAACTTTGAAGAAGGAAAGAGCAAAAAGGGAATTTTCTGAATTTTTCCTGCTGTTAGCAGGACTTGCTTTCACAGAGGACCATCTCCCATTAATTAACAGCAATTAGAACCATGATCCAAAGTTCCTGGAGAGCTGTGGAATGGCAAGTCCTTGCAGAAAACAGCCTCTTTTCTGAGGGAAACAACCATTAGGCAAGGGCACGGTCTCTTTCCTGCCGAATATGTTTTTCCTTCAACATGATTTTCCACAACATAAAATATAATAGAACTGCTTTGTTAAACCTCAGCTAGACTAAGTAATTTCTTGCAACATGGTTTTCTAAGACAAAATAAAAGGAGCTGAACATATTCCCAGACTTGAAATACATTGCTAGTGCTATTGCATCTAAAACTCGATCTAATGGCTTGTTTTGTAAGAAGCAGCTTTAGCATGTGGTTTCTTCAGCTCTGCATTTTTCAGCAGCAGTGATTACTGGCGGTTTAACCAAGGCATGGATTGTTACTGGCAGCAATGGCTTGGTCACATTTGTCAGCACAGTGTGACACACACCATTGTGGTAACCTTTCAGAGAAACACAAGTGGAACATATGCTCTGGACTTGTGCCATTTTTTAGAAAAGATGGTCTTATTGTTTATGAAAGAACCAGTATCGAAGCATTGAACGTGCCTTCTTGAGAAAGACAGGCTGAATGAGAAAAATGGGATAGCTGTTACACCCTAATCTAGTACAGAAATATGAAAATGAACAATTCTGCAGTGACATTCAGCCAAGGTGCTCCAAGGGGTTTAATTAAACATATCTTGAATTCTTTACTTGTCCAACATTTGTAATTTTAGACAACAATCTTTGATATTCATGTATTAAGTCTGATTTTATCTGAGTAGCCTATAGATTCAAAAGCTATTAGTATTTTTTCCCATCATTATGTTATCCCAGTCCCTAACAATCATTCATTGACATAATTTAATTTCCTGTGAATAAAAGACAAAAGCAATATTTCAAGCTGTAATTTTACAAATGAGGTAGCAAGGTCCAGACAGATTTTTAAAAATGGACAAGAAAAGCCTGGGGGCAGCAACTTGATCACAATATCTGCTTCCTGCTTGCCTGGCCTGTTTCCTTCCCTACAGCAGGGTGTGAATATAGATAAAAGGAGGTTTGGTGTCTTGGCTTTTTGTTGTTGTTGTTTTTGGGTTTTTTTTTTCATGTGTTATAACCACAGAATGGTTTGGGTTGGAAGCAACCTTAGAGATCATGTAGTTCCAACCCTTTTAGCATAGTATTGGTTTTAATACCAATCCCTGGTTTTAAAGAGGAATGTGCTATACACTTCATGAGCAAGGCTCATGCTCAGCTCACTCCTCCCTCTTCTACAGGGATACTCAACTGAAGATTCCCTGTGCACCTCAAGAACCTGTCCCAGAAGTATCATCTTGCCTGGAGCATGGAATTCTCTGGATGATGGAGAAGTCCCTCAAGCAGAAAGCTTATGATTATTCTGGCAGTGATTTTCTCAATGAAGATGAGGATTTTTGAACTCTGAAATGAAACTGTGAATTGTGAATTGCACACCTCATACACCATTGTTTTTGGGACACATTAGCTGTATGCTATACAATCATGGCTTCTCATAGCATTCATATTAAGGAGAGGAAAAAGGAGTTGTGAGAACCTATACTAGATGTGACAGGAATAAGGATCAATAGAGATGTTTCTTTGCTGGAAAAACAAAATAAGAAGTTTCTGGACTATTTGAAAACTTTCTGACCAGAACATGAACACAATGCTATACTTACTTTGCTAGCCTGGTTTGAGGTGCTCAAAAACAAAGTGAGTGAGACAAAAAGATGAATTTGGGTCCCTAAGTGTTTCCTAACACTGGTACAAAACTACTAATGCTTGTATATGTCTTGGCCAGGTAAAAACTCCATCAACTGCTCTCTGCCCATAGGTTTATAATTTCCAATTGCTAGGGTTTCTGCCAAAAGGAAAGGATAGAAAACTATTTGTAATCTCTACAGAAGTATGACATAAATGTCTTGCTTCACATCCCTGAGGATGCACGGTGGGAGGGAGGGAACAGAGTAGTGAAAATAGAGCCTGGGTGACTCAACGAATATACAGACCTATATAAACAGAAGTGTCTGTCTAATGAGGATCCAGAAAGTTTTCTCTCTGTGCATGGAGATCTTCAAGTCCTCAACTACGGTCTATTACACACCTTGATATTACGGGTTCGCTGATGGAGGTGAGGCACAGCGTTCCACAGATGCATAGGTACTCCTGAACTCCTGTGCTGTGAACAGAGATTCAGCAGACCATGAACAGCCTGCTGCATTTCTGTTGGGAGAGGGCAGATCTAAGTTTCAATAAGGCTATTTCTTGAGTTTGTTACATCTAAGCAAAAATTACTGTAGTTTTGCCTTAGAAACAGAAAGAGAACCCTGACAATATAACTGTCAGGCAGGACTGATCACCTGTGTGCCGCATAGAGCTGTTAGAGTAGTTAGAATTTCCCTGATAGTTGTGCCTGAGAGAGAGATTATTTATATACCTGTTGGAATGGCAACACAGAAAGACATCAAGAGTTTTCAACTGTGCTTATTTTGAGACAGAATGAGTTTTCTTCAGGGATGCTGATCTTCATGTTTTTTGCCCCCTACTTTTAATATACTTATGACAAAACAATGAAGAATTGTGGGGCCATTGAAGTATAGTGGGTTAACCTGGGCCAGATGCCAGGCCCCCACCTAAGCTGCTCACTCAGCCCCCTCTCCAGTTGGACAGGGGAGAGAAAATTTAATTAAGTGTTCATGGGTTGAGATAAGAACTGGGAGAGATCACTCACCAAATACCAAATACCTGACAAAACAGGCTCAACTTAGAGACTTGAAGTGAATTTATTACTAACAAAACCAGAGCAGGTTAATGAGAAGTAAAATAGGTCCTTAGAAACACCTTCCCCCACCCTATTCCCTCCTTCCCAGCTCGACCCCCTTCCCCAGCAGCACAAGGAGACAGGGAGTGGGGGTTGTGGTGGGTTCATCCCCTGGTGCTTCTCTCCCTGCTGAGGGAGAGGAGTCATTCCCCTGCTGCACTGTAGAGTCCCTCCCATGGGAGACAGTTCTCCATGAACCTCTCCAATGTGAGTCCATCCCATGGGCACCAGCTCCCTGCAAACTGCT
>NC_031799.1:12967043-13012861 GCF_001522545.3 Parus major
GCAGCAGCAGGGGCTGCAGCAGCAGGGGCTGCAGGGGAATCTCTGCTCTGGTGCCTGGAGCACCTCCTGCCTCTCTTCCTTCACTGACCCTGTGTCTGCAGGGCTGTTCCTCTCGTATGTTCTCACCCCACTCTGCTCTCACTGAAATTAAACCTGCACAACTTTTTGTTTTGATTTCTTCTTAAATACATTCTCACAGAGGTGTTACCACCATTTCTGATTGGACCAGCCTTGGCCAGTGGCACCTCCATCATTGAAGCCACCAGGGATTGGCTCTGCTGGACATAGTGGAAGCTTCTGGCAACTTCTCACAGAAGCCACCTCTGTTTCCCCTTCCTCCCCCCACCCCACATCCTCCCTGCCTCCTCAAAACAAAGCTGTGCAAAACCAGTACATGAAGAAATGCAGCTGGATTTGGTCTTTCATGGTCAAGGTCTGTGGTATTTTTTCGGTGTATCAACATGTTCATCTCTCTGGTAGTGAATTTTCTCCTGTGTTGTTTGAATTATTCTCAGATTATGTTTTTCCTGCAAAGCACTGTCTCAAGTCTTTCAAATAAAGGTCAATTATCTGATTTGTCCTTTACTAGGTGACAGATCTGCTTCTGAGGTTTAATCTTTAGCCAAAAATAAGGGGTAAACTTCTGATTGCAGCTAGATTGTCTTAGCATAATATATTCATTATATTATTTTAAAATTGCTACGTATTTTTGTGCTGGATAAAACAACATAGGGTTTTGTAGAACTACAGAGCTCAGAAGGTGCATAAGGGGTCCCTTTGCCACCTGCTGAAATACAACCATCGGTAAAGAAGAGCCATCTCAGTCACAGACAAGAGTAAAATAGGAATGGTTGTCAGACATCTCCACCTTAGAGTGATGAGAGCACCAAGCCTGGCAGGTGAGGATGCTGACAGCTGGAACAAAGCACCAAGAGATGCTGATATTCAGCCGTCACTTGGTCTCTCTAAATCAAGACTGGGTATTCTTCTGGAAGATAAATCATTTATAGATCAATGAGTCAGGGTGAAGCTTTGTAGCATATGGCATATGGGTTGGACTAAGTAGCTAAAGGTGTCCTCCAGCATTTTTATTGGTCAGCTGACCAGAGGAGTGAATGACAGATCGTGTGTTCAGTGAGAACCACAGGCAGGAACCAAGGCAGGCAGGGCGAATGAACTCTGACCTTCCACTGTGCAAATCACTGCCCCTTAAACAAGTAAAGCCATAACATTTTATATTGAAAGGTACACAGGATCCTGATTTCACCCCTGTGTGGTAGGGCTTTTTTCCTTAGGAAACTCTCTGTTTTTCTCCATGCTTTTTGTTTGTTTATTTGTTTCATTATGAGACAAAGGATAGGAGCAGTACGCGACTTTCTTTTGCAGCTCATGATTTTATATCCTACATCTGAAAATGAAATGTAGCATGAAATTTACTTTTTGTAGTAATGTGAAATTGGATCAAGTAAAAGCAATTTCTGTACTCTTAGCAGAGAGAGCCCCTTAAAAAGGCTGAAAAGGCCTCCATTCAGTTTAAAAAAAAAACCATCAGATTTGTACCTTGTTTCACAGTGATTTTATTACCATCTGATATATGACTGATATTGAATTACAGATGGATCACCATATCAAGCCACAAAATTATGAGATTTTCCTTTTTCTCTAATGTATTGTTCAAATTCTTGCTCTCTCTGACTCAATAAAAAGCATCAGGCTCTACACAGCTGCAGCTAAAAGAATTTCCACCATAAAACATTGGCTCTGTTTGCAGCAACTTGGACAATGGTTTTTATTTTAATAACAGTGTTCAGTGATTCATGTTAATAAAAAGATCCTCAAGAAGTATAAGCCTTCAAAGCTTGGATTTTTTTTTTTTTTTAATTAATTATTCTCCCATTTGATTATGATAGTACAGTTCAGAAATCCCTGGAAAAAGTGTCATATTATGACAATTACTGTTATTCACCCTCAGGTTAGCAGAGCAGATCAGCTGTTTGGGAAGATGCAGCAAAGTAAGGAGGAAGCATTGTAGCCTCTTACCCAGTGGCTCCCACTTGCCCTTGGTCCTGCTGTGCAAGCTAGGTGACAAAACAGGGGTTGTCACAGCACTGCCCAGCTCCCCTCACACATCTGCCTGGCAGCACCACGCAGCAGCATATGCTCTGCCACAGCCCACAAGGTACAAAACAGCCCCGGGGTACAACAGAGAAGCTCTTGAACAAGCTTCTGATAAGATGCTATTTACCAACCCCATCAAAAAAAAAAAACACAACAGACCAGACCTCATCAAATAAAACAGCTCTGAGACTAAACTGATCCCTAGAAGTCCTCCAAAATATCCTCCTCACAGTGAATATTAAATAGCACTAATACACACAAGTTGGCAGAATAAGTGAAGTGTGGGTTCCACTACGCATCTGTAATGCTGGCAGCCTGTGCATGGGGAAAACGAGCCCACTCAGAGAGCAACTCTCTTCTTTGCATTTCACATTGCCATGCAGAGTACCTAGCAATACTGCTGAGCCCCTGTGGTTTGAGTAAATAAACAGTTCCAGTTTGTAATTAGCATGAAGCAGAATGATAAAATATAATGAAAAATGAGACCTTCACCAGGCCATAAATAATTGTTTCTGACACAGCACTGAAGAGTGACACAGCACTGAAGAGTGATTTGTCCATGTACAAGAACAATGCAGGACAAACAGCAAACTGTGAGAGCTTTTATACGTGAAAAAATTAAAATTATCTGGTTGGAAATACACACACACTCATAGTATACACAGAGATTTCACTGACAAAATTGCTGTTCCTCTGAAACCATAGTGGTGGAATGACCAAACCCAGACAAGTACTCAGATGTTTGGCTTCACCTGCTCAGGCAGCTTTACCACAGGAAAGGGATTAGCTACCAGTAACTGCTTAAGCAGGTGCAGAACGAGCTCCCAGACAGCAAAGCTGCTGTTAATTTTCTGAAAGTCTGTTTCCATGGTTTCTATAAAAATATTCCAGGTAACATCAAACCACCTGCTCATCTTCTTTCAGTGATATTCCCCCTCCATGGTAATGGTGCAACAAAAGTCCTTGTCCTAGCGTTCATGCCCTTCAACTGGAGATTGTCCATTCCATGTCAGGAAGCCACAGGCTGAGCTCCCTGCACTCTGCCATTTTGCAGAAGAGGTGGGTGATGGTGTCTAGGTCACTATGGCTGGCCTGGTGTCCATGAGCCCCAGGAATGGCTCAAGGCATCTCTGTGTCACTGGAGCCCTGAAACTTTCCAGTTGTCACTCCAGGATGCAGTCACCTGTTTAAACCCTGTGATTCCCTCCTCACCTGCCATATTCGGTCATCACAGGGGCTCTGTGTCCCTGCTCTCAGCTGGAAAGACCCTGTGGACCCCAGGGGCCTGCCCAGATCCCCATAGCACTAGGTAGGAAACCTCACCTAGAAGGGTGTGAGCACCTGCCTGAGTGCCCAAGCCACCAGCTACAGACTATCCTGGAACATCATTTTTATAAAGAATGATGAAATACTCCTGAGACTGGAGAGAAGGGGAGTATAACCATGCTTCAGAATTGTGGTTGGAGCTCACATCCATTGGGCTATGGTCTTACCTCATCCAGGGGCTCATATTAAACAGTATTATTACAAAAGAGAAAAAGCTGTTGCTAACAGACTTTGAATTAATTTATTTTTTTTAGAATTTTGTTTTGTTTTGCTTTCTTGGGTTTGTTTTTGGGGGGGAAGATATTTTTGAGGATTTTTTTTGGTTTGTTTTTTTAGATTACAATAAAAGCAATTTGCCTGCAGTATGAATTGATGTGGATTAGAGTAGGCACACATCAAAATGGGTGTCTGGTCCCTGTGAGGACATGAAACATCCTAGAGCAGTTAGCCATTGGAAACTATTGGCAAAGAGCAGTGGAATTTTTCTCTTGAAATACAGATAAACTGAATAACAGAAAGAAGAATTTTTAAGGCTATGAGGTGTGTGTTTGGCACTACAGCAAAAGGTGAAAACTGCCATAATAGTGTCAGGAAGACAGTGGTCAGCCACAAGAGTCTCTGGAGCAGTCTCTCAGCCTGGACAATGGGCAAGATGACATGCAGAAGTGGGCTTGGTAGACATGTGAATAGGAAAACAAGAAGTGACAGACAGGGATAGTGGGAGACTTTATTTAATAGCTCAGGAAGGCTTGATTTCTATTTGCGCATCTGCAGGCAGGCAAAGTTCAGTCTGAACTTTGCCTTGTTTTTCATGGTGCTGATGCTGAGTGGCACAAAAGGACAGTGCTTTTATCCTTGTTGTCTCTGCAAGAGGTTCATTCCCGTCATCACATGCGACTCAGCCCCAGCTTCACAGCTTTTTATTAAGGCCACCAGAACTGCAGCCATTAATAGAACCCATAACTCAAAACGGTTCATGTCTAAACAAAGCAAAATGCTTTTCTGGAACTGCATTTTTCTCTCTGATGACATACTACAGAATGACCCATACCTGGGTGAAGCACCATGGAAACTCTTCAGACACTACACTGGTGGGGGTTCTGTAAATGCCTATGTAAAATCTGCACAATCCTGTTTAGAAATGCGTACACAGAAGGGAGACGGTAATGCTGTGCATTAGAGTCTCTGCAGGGACACACTGTGAATTGCTCTGTGAAGTGCTTTCTAAAGTTTACTCTTTGGTGTAAATCTAAATCTGGTGAAAGAAAAAACAATCTCTGTTCAGATCATCTGGGAAAATATTGTATGTTAATGTCATTAATATTATAAAATAATGAATTACAAGCCCACTGTTTCTTGTACAAAGCAGTCCAACTCTCCAGTCTCAAGGGCTTTTTGAAATATCCTTGCAGCCACATCACTGGAAGAGCCTGGTGGTATCTCCTAGCACTCTCTCCACAGCCTGCTTTGGCCCAGCACTGGGCACTATGCGGATTTTGCTGCATTGGTGTCCACAAAGAGTCAGGGTGTTCAATGCAAAACCTGTGTCTTTATAACAAGGCAGAAGGCTGCTGCCCAGCCACAGTCTCCAAGGCTTGAAAGCATCAGCAGCAGAGTGCATGTGTTCGTGCATGACTAGTGTGTGAGACTAAACGTCCATGAACACTGCATGATTTTGAAGAATAAACAAGTAACATTGGGTGCAGTCACTGCCTGGATAGTCCAGAGAAGCCTTCGTTTTTCACTTTGAGTGATGACACTGGTCATGTTCTGAGTAGAAAGAGGGAATTGCATCTTAGGGGTTACTAGCGTACATACCTTAGTTCCTGTATAATGAAAGGCTGCCTTCAAAGGACAAGGCAATTATTCCTTTTGCAGGGAGTGAATGTGCATGATTTCTGCAAACTGGGAAGCATGACAATAATGTTCCTAACAATTCAGACTGATTTGATTTTGTTTATGGACAATGACAAAGCTGTCCCAAAAATCTCACCTAACACAGCAACTCCTGCTGTTTCAAGACACAAGAGTTGTATGCACACATGAAAATGTGGTACACCCCTGAAGAAGATGCTGACATTACAGATCCACATTCTTCTCATTTAGGGAAATTGGAGGTTGTTAAATGGGAAGCTTTTAATAATCCCTGGTCACAATTTCTATGCAGACTCTTTGTAAAGCATCCCTAAACCATGTGCCGGACTCCCACGGCTACTGTTAGAGATGGTCCTATGGACATCTACAATTATAGGTAATTATTAGCCATAGTTATGAAGAATTTATTGACCTTTTGGATTTGTTTATTAAGTTAGCTATGATTATTTTACTAGCTTAGCCATGGTAAAGTGCTTAAAATCAAAAATGTAATGTTAAGTAAATACATTTCTTTCCAAACTGTGTTTTTCAAACAAAAACAAGAATTGCCTACTGAAAGATAAAAATATCAGTAAGATGTATTGTTGTGAAAAAAGGACAACTGCTGCCCCTGACACACTACATCTAGCTGCCTGCATGTACACAGACATGCCTGTTCAGTTCCAGGCTTTGGAATTTCCCAGAGACTTGCATCCTTGCTGGGCCATTGCTCTCACTTTCTGTCTGACCCTGCTGGCATTTCCAAAAGAAATCTCCCTGACAGATGAACTGGTTTGGTCTTTTATCTTCTGTTAACCAAAACTGGTCACTTGAGTACCCTGCTGCAACAGAGGAGGGAAGAGCCAGGCAGTAAAGAGCTGAAGACCTATTGACTGTCCTGATATTCAGATACTGAATCAATGCTTTCACAATATTTTTCCTCACAGCTAAGCTTTTTTTTCACCCTCCTGCCATGCACAAAAGAAAAAACAAAAAAACAACAACAAAAAAGCAGGGTTTCATGCTGCTAATGCCACATGGCAAGCTTCACAGCTTCTCTGTGTCTGCTTTCCATGCAGAGCAAGCAAATCATCCACAGCAGCAGCATGAGTAGTAGGAAAATGGACATGCTGCCTCATTTAACATTCCTTCGTAGTTCTAGAAGTTGTAGGTGCTGCACCCTGTTGAGATTTTACTCTCAGTCTGTAGTGGGATATTTATGAAGTTTTCAGAAGACATTCAAACAGTCTTAGTTAGTGCAGAAGTAAACAAGAAGAACATGGTTTTTTAGAACAGACCACACTCTCAGACAATGCTGCCTCACATTCTCACAGAAAGCCTTAACAATCAAAAAATTCAGCATTGTTTCAGTGTGTACACATTCTTCTCAAAATTCCCTTTTTTTTTTTTTTATTTTTGGCAAAATTGTTTATGCAGTGGCATTTTCCTACCCTTGAAGAATATAACAGAAGAAGATAGCTAAAACTTGTTTGTCTGTTCCCAAGGACTGAGCTTCCACTTTTTATGGAATTTTTAACTTCCACTAGTTAATGCTACACACACTGCACCCAGCAGCTCCTATGACTTACTGTGGGAGCAGTCTAAAATCCAGAATTCTGTCCCAGGCAAAGACAACCTTGCTGAACATAAGAGAGACAGTTAAACAAGAAGCTTTTTTGCAAACAATTCCCACTTGGTGGACGTTATATTTTGAGCTATCACAGGCCTGATTGATAAGAGTTAGCATGTTTGAAGAGAAAGTTCTTTCTAAGCAAAAAAACTTCATTTATATGGAACTTTGTGGTTTCATGAAGGAAGGCTGAAAAAAGTGCACAGCAGATGGATACAGGAGGGTAATTTTATGTGAAGATTCAGCCTGGAATAAAAACCTCATGAAGTATCATCTCCTGCTTTTCAGGGGTATCAGCAGGGCAATGGAGAGTGGTACCCAGTTCAGACAGGAATGCCAAGCCAGGGGGACTGTCATGATGATAAAGGGCGAGGCAGCAAATGTCAAACTTAGAGGAACCCCAGGACATCCACCCACCTGCCAAGATTTTCTCAGGCCACAACCTCAGAGCCTATGAAGATAAACCAAGATTCACCCATAGGAAGAGAACAAGAGACAAGGGGGCATCAGGGGCCCTCCAGTAACTGCAAACTGCTGTGCTATTGAAGCTGTTACTATTTCCTGCTGTTGTTTAAACCACCACAGGGTTTTAAGCGGAGCAAGATAAGGAAACCTGCACTGAGACTCACTGAATGGCCCAGCAGCAGCAGTGGATGTTACCAGTACCCCGGTTCTCCAGTCACTGTCTTGGGTAAAGCCAAAGAGAAATCACTTTTCAGAACCCCAGAGAGCTCAAACATGAGTAATGGCATTACAAAAACTGTGTCAGCAGTGGCACAAACCGCATCCCTTTTCTCTGAGAGCTCCTCCCTTCACCTGTTCTGCCCCTCACATGGGACCGTGATGCTCCAGCTTACAACAAGCCCAAGCCCTCCACTTCTGTGACCAAATGAGCTCCTCACAACTTGCCTCTTCAGATACCCAGAAACTGTGTATGAAAGTATAAATTTATCCATAACCAACACATAGTCATTTGAACCTGAGTTAATAATATGTGTCAGCTCAGAAAGCTTTTTTCCTCTCCTCAGCATTTACCACCCAGCATATTTATAAAGAGATATTATATCTCCTCTGACCTTTGTTTGACCTGGCTAAAGGAGCTAAGCTCATCAGAGGAAATGTTGTCATTATTTCAAAATACAATTACCAGTTCTGCTAACAAGAGAGAATAGAGTGACTACAAAGTTATGGGATTTCAGTAATAACAATTAAAATGGGAAGGTGCCTTAGAGATTTTAGCTGGAGACAATCATTAATTTCCCAAATACGTGTTTCCCCATGAGACACAGAAATGAATAAGTCTTCTGCTAAAGATAAGGATAATTCACTTTACACTTCACAGTATGAAACCTGTCCAGCATCCAGCCAGCCTCCAGCTGGAACAGCTCTTTGCACATCTTCTGGTCTTTGCCAGCCTGGATCTCAGGAGGTGTCTCCAGCCATGGGGCAAGCAGTGTATGCATGAACTGTGGCAGGAGGCAGAATATTGGCAGTGCCAAGGAGCCCTGTTCCACTGGTTATTTAGTGAATTTGTTTTCCACTGACACAGACCATTAGACCCACTTCGCTTTAGGTCCAATCAAGTATCTTTTCAATCTTTTTTGAAAGAAAAATCAACTCCCAATTTATTTTCTTTATCCAAGCTGTGATTTTAGGACACTTATATTTTCACTTTGACATGTCAGAAGTTGTATGGCAGCTAAAAATTAGCTGGGAAATCTGCCCCCACACTGGGGAAGGGGCCTGTCATTAAACCAGAAGCAGCCCATATGCCAAACACTCCATTTCCAAGAAAGAACAGCAGGAAAAAAGTTTCTGAATTAAATGACAGTCTCCTCCAAGAGGTCAGTGGCTGAACTAACTGGACATGAAGCTGTGCCTGGGGCATGACACTGCTCACAATGCCTGGGAAAAGGCGCTCTGGAAGGACTCCCTGGAGACGTTTGCCTCCTTGTTCAAATTGGAGTTCTGCAGAGGTGGTGGGCACATCACTGATACAAACCTACTCCAGCAAGAAGGATTAATCAGCTGCTGAACCCTCTACCCTCTCTGTCTCACTGTGCTTAAATCATGGAACATCTCCATGTGTCCAATAAATGTATTATATGTAGATAGATAAAATGTGTGAAACCATGTCTTGGGTTAAGCCCACCTGGCAACTATGCACCACACAGCCACTTGCTCACCCTCCACACCCCAGCCCCTCCCTGGTGGAATAAGAAGTAGAATTAAAAGTAAAACTTGTAGATTGAGATAACTAAAAAGGAGCAAAATAAAACAACAATAATAAAACGAGATAAAACTCAAGAAGAGAATAAGTGATGCACAGTAAATTGCTCACCACCTGCTGACTGATGCCAAACCCTGTCCCCAATACCTGGCTGACCCTTTTTCAGGTAATTCCCAGTGTTTATGTGCTGGCCATGTTGGTCTGTGTGTGGAATATCCCTTTGGCCAGGTCAGGTCAGCTCTACTGGCCGTGCTCCCCCAGGCTCTTGGGCACCTGATGACTGCAGAGCACAGGACACTGAAATGTCCTTGAGCATTAATTACAACAATCAATACAGCACTGTGCCTCTAACATTATTCTCATACTGAATCCAAAACACAGCACTGTACCAACGAAGAAGAAATTATCCCAGTTAAAGCCAGGACAAAGTTTCTTCTATAAATGCTAGAGAAACTGCTTCCATTTGGCACAGAGGAAGAAAAATATCTTTGCCCTGCAGTCTAATAAAGCTTGTAAAAGCTGTAGGAGGTTACTTCTCTTCCTCATCTGTACTTCATTTTTCCCAAACTGTTACATGGCCTTATGGGCCTTTGGCCTAGTCCTGGTACATCTCAGGGAGGTTATGAGAAAGGACACAGCTTAGAGTTCCTGGCAGAAGCTGGAGGTGAGTAAACGGCTCCAGATGACAATTAGGCTGTCTGCAGGAGGTACTGAGACACTTGAATCACACAGGAGCCTAGGGCATCACCACAGAGCTGACTCATTGATTACTTGCCCCACTTCCTGCCCAGACTGCATTCCAGAAAAGGGAGATAGGGAAAGAAAAAAAGGCATGTGTACTCATGGATACTGCCTGCATTCATATGTGTGGCAAGTGCTTCTCCCATTGCTCAGAATGATTTAAGCCTAGTCTTTCCTAGCTTTCCAGAAAGCATGATTCTTTTGATTAATGGTCTATGAAAGAGATGCATATGTGCTCAGGGATAGTACCTGTTCCAGTGCTGGAGCTTCTGGACACAGCTTTGGTGGCAGCCAGAGCTGAGGACACAGGTTTGGTCTGAACAAGCGATGGAGCACTTGGCTGTGTGCTGAAGCACTGTGCAGGATTCGAGGCAGACTGCAGGGATGTGGTGCCCATCCCCATGGCATCAGCTGCCTCCTTCATTGCAACTGCAATAGAATCAAAAATTCAAGCAACTTCATTACTTTCCTACCTGCTTCAGCTGTGTAGGGACAGCTTTAGATGGTGTAGATAATGCCACAGGAATAAAATCCTGACATAACATAATGTCTCTTGGTATATAAATGTCAAGACATTCATGGAAGAGAAGTGTTGCAGCAAAACAAATGCAGTATTTTCATTTAGTGAGTGATAGATGAAGATGCAAATGTCACCAGATGGCTGAAGGGTGCTGTGCAGATAAGTGGAGGTAGCTCACTGTAGCATGCTGCCCAAGCTGATGTGCACCATTGCTCCTGGGAAGGGGACACCCCAGGAAATTTGTACTAGAACTGCCCAGGAGGACATGCCAGGACCAGGCTTTGGTCATTCATCATACACTCACTGAATAGTTTGGTTTTCTAGGGGACCTTAAAGATTGTCTACTTGCAACCCTCTTGCCACAGCCAGGGAACCTTCCACTTGGCCAGATTTCTGAGAGCCCCATCCAGCATGATTTGGACTGATTTTGATTTTGAGGGATGGAACACTCGCAGCTTCTCTGGGCAACTTGTTCCAGTGACTCACCAACCCCACAGTGAAGGAATTCTTCCTAGTATCTAATCTAAATTTAGCTCCTTTGAGTTTAAAGCCATTCCCTTGATTCCCTTTTTACATGCCCTTGTAAAAGTCCCTCTCCAGCTTTCTTGTAGATGACCTCCATAGATACTGAAAGATGTTCTACAGTACCCTCAGAGCCTTTTCTACTCCAGGCTGAAAACCCCCGACTTTTTCAGCCTCTTTGGCCTATATGTTGTGGGATACATCCTTGCAGCTCTTTCCTCACTGGATTAATCCTGCTCCAGCTGATATGATATCTGTCTTGCACACAAATCACACATAGGCAAAGGAAAACACAGGTCCTTGAGGAAGAAATGGGCAGAGAGGACCCTTTTCCCGAAGTCCTTCACACAATAAAGATTTGGGCACCAAGGCACCTTGACAGTATAAGCAATGAGTAGTAACAGGATATAATCTGGTCACAGGACTTCAGTTTGAAGACAATATGACTTTAAATTAAATTAGCCTTTATGTTCTACTCAAATCATAATCTAATTTCACTGACATTTTTAGAAGTCTTCAACAATGTACACAGCACAATTAATGCATTAAAAATTCAAATGGCAAATCAGGGATAAGCTCATAAATGAAGAATATAAATAGTTTTCTAAAACGGAACAACCTCTTTCTTCCTTTTGCCTCAGTTTTACTGTTGGCATTGAATGATATTTTCCATTTCAGGGTTTTTAAATGTGGACCGAGGTTTCATCAGCATGTGTAGCTCCAACCACTGAACACCACCAGGTCCCCAGGTCATGATCACAGCTCTGTGCAGCCTCCCAGCACCTCATCACAACAGGAGCAGCCTGAGCCTGCCAGACACAGCACAAGAACATGTGCAAGAGTTTCATATGCACCATTTACTGTGTAGCTGAGGGTGATTCTTATTCCCTTCCTTCACTCCTGCTGAAAAAGAACCCAACAGCAGTAAGAAAGGCCAACCAAGACCTTGCAGCTGGAGGAGCTTTTAATTTTATGCATCTCTTGCATCCCTGAGGAAATGTCCTGGAGTAGCAAAAAGATTATCTGCCTTTTATTCAGCCACAAAGGGATTTATCTGAGAGAGGTGCTAAAACAGAGGAATTCCCTCGTGTGATGATGCCAAGAAAAATTCTGATATATAATTTAGAGAAAACAGGCCAAAACTCCACATTATTCAAAGTGAATTCCTGTTAAAAGCAGGGTTCTCATAAGCAGGCAGCTTAGGTGAAAAATCAATGATTAAAAATGTCAGTTGATGGTCATCATTTAAGAAATAACAGAAACTACCAGAAAACACTGTAATTTAGACATGTTTAAACAGGCTCTAGAAAAAAAAAAATCAATCAAACTGTTTTCTCTCTACACATTAATGACATCCTTTCCTTCAGCAAAGAATTCTTCCAGCAGTGCCCTACACTGTGGGAAAATTGCAATGCATGAATTTATTTTCCAAGTAGGTGATTTAAAACAATATTAAAGCAAGACAGAGCCAAATTTTTACATTTCTTTCCTCTGAGGGACTGAAGGTCAATCTTCCCTACTGTCAATATTTTAGTCTTTAATGCAGCTATTTTCTTAAGATTTTTGTTTTCTTTTTAAATCAGCTAATCCCTTAGATAAGATAGCATGATTTTTGCAGCTAATGCTTCAGAAGGCAGGTGTTCTTTGCCCCTTTCCCCTGTTTCTGTAGGTCTCCTGTCATGAGCACCCTCCTGCAGCATCTGCCCATGAACATGCCTGCAGACTGTGGCTGAGAGACAGCAATGTGATTAATGGAAACAGTTTTCCTGTATTCCAAGTGCAAAGGTAGACATCCTGCCAGACAGAAATACAGCTACCAGTTTTGCCCAATTCCAAAAACCTGAGTCTATCTGCAGACAGTCCTGTCCTCAGTAGAAAAGTTCTTGTCAAGCTGATGACATCCCATCAAAGGGGAGGGCAGGCCACATTTGGGGGATGTATGTGGCCAGTAAAGCCACTACAGAGTGAGCAGAGCCTTGGAAGGAAGAACCAGACTGCAGGGTGCAGCAGGGACTAAAAAGAATTTTGGTGGAGGTTTTGTTTGGTTTTTTTTTTCTTTTAACCCTCATTTCTATTCTGTCTCACTTTGAGGTTTTTCATCAATCTTTCTGTTTTCTGCTCAGGCCCTGGGGTTCAAAACATTTTGGCATCCCTGTCAACTGTGGCAAGGGAGTGGTGCTGCAGGTGCCCTCAGAGCTGGCACTGGCTGGAGGCCCATCAAGAAAGGGGGATCTATCTATGGACCATTCCATTTTCATTCAAAGGCAATACAAAATAGAAAGAATGCAAAAGGTTCTAAAAGCTCATTATTTGTAATATTACAGGCTGTGTGACTTGGAAAGGCATCTTTGGAGGTCAGCTTGTCTAAATGCCCTGCTCAAGCAGGTCACCCAGGGCAGGTTGCTCAGAGCAGCATCCACTCATGGATGGAGACTGCACACCCCCTCTGGACTGCCCAAGGCATGAGGAAGGAGCTGAAAGGTATGATATCACCGTAAGTATTTCATTTTCAGCTTTTCTAACATGTGGCAATGTAGAAAGTAATTTCTCTCTCTCAACTCATGCTTAGCACAACTAAAGAAGTCGGTTTCCACCAACTTCTGATGTGTCCAGTAAAATATATTTCCCACTAAACTAGTGAATCAGAGAAATTTTCAGCTTGGAAAAGACCTTTAAAATCAAGTCCAACTGTAAGAGGCATGGATGAAAGATGACAAAGAAATAGAAATTCCTGTAGCTGTGAGCAATTCATTATTCCTCTGGTGTGAATGTACTTTCAGCAGTGTTTGACTCCTGTGCCAGGTCCCAGAGCAAGAAGGGAAGGCTGGTTTTGCCTTTGCAGGCTCTGCAGTGCCTGAGCATGTCATCCTGACCAGTTGATATTCTGGTTGTAGGTTTATTAGCAGACCATACACACAACACCTTGTCTATTGCTCAGGCTTGCTCTTTCCAAATATGAATGCCTCTGTGAATTATCTTACAATGAGACTTCAATGCCAGCAAACACTTGTCATGATACCAAGCACAGAGAACCAGCTAACCACCTGACCTCCACTACAGGGTTTCTTTCCACCCCAGGGACTAACAGGAACACTCAAGCACTGTTCCATTCCATTGCCACTGCTGGCAGTGTGCTTGGTGGCTGCAGCCTCATTGTTCTCCCCAATAAATCTGTGCCTGCAGTGGAACAGAGCCTGTCAACTTCCCCACAGCACCCCACTGTCCCTGGTGCCACTGTCTTGGTTTGAAAAGATAGGTGTCTGCTAAGGAAGGCAGAAACCTCCTTTGAAATGGAAAAACGTAAACAACCCCCCCACCCCTTCTGAATTATTATAATCTTGGAATCAAGGGACTTTCAGGCAAAGATATGGGAATAGGAATAACTGTTCTTTACTTATAAAACTAAAATAAAAATGCAGTAGTACAAAAAAAAGCCCTAAACCAACCAAATAAAGAACCTACTGACAGAGTCAGAATACAACCTGACACCCTGTTGGTCAGGGTGTTGGTAGCACCATGGTGGCTGCAGTCCTCCTGGAGTGACAGACCTGGTTCTGTTGAAGCAGTGATCCTGTAGAAATGCTGTAGTTTTCCTCTGAGGATCCAGTGGTGGTGTAGATGGATCTGGTGTTCCCTCTGGGAAGCCAGTGGAGAAGGACTGCCTGTGTTGTTCCAGGTTTCAGATTACATCCAGGTAGGAATGCTTGGCTCCTCCCCCTGGTTGGAGCATCTGACATTGGGATGATGTAATTTTATCAGTCATGCAGTGAGACTCAATGGCCCATCAACAGAAGAAATCCTTCTGGAGGGAGGATGGAAGAGATAAAGAACACTGCCCCACCTGTTTTTAACAGATGGTAATAGAACACATACTTTCGGTTACATCTTGCATTATAACCTAGGACAGCCACACAGAGCAGCCCCATGGGGAACCACTGGCTGAGGTTTCACAGTTTGCTGCAGCAACACTCCCCCAAGACTGGTAAAGGCATCTAACAGTGTTCCCAGCAGGTGCCTGCCATTTTGCCCCATCCTTACCAGTCTGTTCATCACTTGGGAGCAGCTGCTTGGACCATGCAGTCTGGGAAGTCAGTGGGAAGTCATTTGCAGCCTGGATGTCAGTGCAGAGTCTGGTCATGGCCCTGGCAAAGTCTGCTGTCCAGTGAAGGCAAGCCCCTCAGATGCTGAGTTTAGGCTAATCTTTACTTCCCTCTCCTTGGCTTTTTCACCTGCAGAAGAAGGGATGCTCGCAGGAAGTACAGCAGGGCTTGACCCATTCATCTTTCTATACTTCACCCTGTGGCCATTCCAAATCAGCCTTACTGCACCCACTCAGTGTCATCACCACCCTCATGTTATACAGCTGGTCTGCTTGCAATCCTCTTTGGCATTCATTTATTTCACTGATAACACTGTCTAACCTTCTGGGTGCACCTGTGAGCCCCTTTAGGAGTGCACCAGGGAACAGCACCATCTCCTTGCTGTTTCACCATTCCTGGATGTGCCGGAGTGTGCAACTCCTGATTTGGAGAATAAAGTTGCTGAGGTTTAGGTCAAAGTTTAAAGAAGGATCTTTTTTCTGCCTGACACAGAGGAGAGCAGATGCCTTCTGCAAGGGACCCCTGCAAGACCTGGAACTATCAGTTTCCCTGGGGCAGCCCCTGCTGTTTTGGCTTGCCAAGCAGTCCCTTCCAGGGACTGGGGGGTGGAGGCTGGTGGGGAGCAGTAAAATCTGGGACAGTTTGCCTCTCTCTTTAGAGGCCACTAAGGCTGAGGCAAGCCCAGCACCTCCATTAGATCCCAGCACAGTTCAGCCTCCATCTGATGCCTAACCTTTGCTGTGGTTTTACTTGCTCCCCTGATGTTCCAGAGATGTTTTAATTCCTTATCAGGTGCAGTGATGAGTAAAAGTGGCACGAGGCAACACACAAAGAAACAAAGGACAGAAAGAATTTCTGTCTCTTTAATTTGAAGATACCAGGACAATGCCTGGTACCTGACCCTCAAGTTATTCATGCACTTGTCCTGTTTCCCTCAGGGATGTTCTATGGCATCCCTTTGAAGAAGGCTTTTTGTATGTATTAAAATAAAGGAAGCATTTGCCCAGTCCCTCCTGCTCTTTCTCATCCAGCAATTACAGGCTGACATCCAGAGCTGGGCTTGAATTCCTCTAGGATCTAAAATTTATGGTTTCAGTTTCCACATTTGCAAAGCTGGTTCCACAAGTGTCTTACTGTGCTTGCTTCTCCCAGAAACATTTCTGAGCCCATGAAGGGCATGAAATCACAGATAACCCTTCTGATTGCTGGCTTTTATGAACTGAAAAAAAAGTAGCAAAAATCACCCATGACCCCAGAGTTAAATGAAGATTGAGAATGTAAAGAAGAGGGGCTGAGTCTCCTTTAGCAAGTATTCAGTGAGAAGCAGCCAGTTACCTTCACCAGGTGCCTGGGATTTTGTGACCTGCGGCCAGGATCACTACCCAGCTGTGGAGTCAGAGAAAAGATCAGGTGAAATTCAGGTGAGATCTGGAAGGGAGTGAAACCAACACTGCAAAATCAGCCTGGTGTGTCAGGAGATCAAGATAGAAAGGGAGCAGCTAAGAAAGCCATGAATATTCCATAAAGCTTTGATTTACTTCCATCAGTCATTGTTACAGCGGATACCATCCTACACATCACCAGATGACATTTTTGTGCTGTGGCTGTAACATGCATTACTGCAGGACAGTGCCTACCACTGAGAGGTGCTGATAAGCTTTGCTGAACTCCATATACCTTCACAGGAGAACAGTGTTTTATGGAGTTTTACATCCCGTGGTGCCCATCAGCAGCTACATCCCTCCCAAACTCCATGCTTCCCCAAGCGTTAAGCTGTGCTACTTTCATATTGTGAAAGTGCATTAAGCTTCATCAGGCAATCACGGCCCTTTTCATATTACTTCACTGATCCTGTGATAAAGATTTCCCTTTACTCCACCCATAAATGAATGCCACAGGCATCATTGTCTGCTCAGCTTGGACAAGTCCGCTCTCCACCCTGGTGATGGTTTCCAAGAAAACAAATCACTCTGTAAGCAGAGATGCCGGCTCGTGGGGCTGGTTAATATGTTAAGAGGTGGAAAAATATGAGTTTGGTGAAGAAATAGCATTATCTTGTACACTCCAAGGGTCTCCTCACACGTCTGGGTTTGGCAGTGAATTTCTGAGTTTTATTCCATTAGGGTGCTGACAGTGCTCCAAGGAAGGAAAAACTCAAGATGAAAAATCAATCCTGTAAGAAAAAGGCAAAAAACTGCCTGTGGGGTGTCCAGGTAATGATGTGATGTTGACCCCTTTGGATGTCTAAACACTATCCAAAGTGTTGAAACCCATTTCAGAGTGTTCAGCCAAGACCCCAAACCTCGGAACACATCACTTTTGGGAGTGTTTTACTGAGTGGGATGCACACTTCAAAGAGTCAAGGCAAAGCAGGCAGGAGGGCAAGGGGCCAGCAGGTACCCAAGCAGTTTTTCTGTCCTACCACATCAGCATGCTGTCCAGCACAGGCTGTCCATCTGGAAAGCCCCATTGTCCAGAGCTAAGTTGCTTTTCAAGCTTCAAAACCTCAGCTACTGAATCAGCTACTTTCAAAAACCCAAAAGGCTGGTTCTTTGTCAATGTGAAAAGAAACTTCTTAAAAGCATTTGTTCCCCTGCCTTGTAAGAGTTGATCAAAACCTCACAAGCACTGGAGATGAACAACTTCAGCATTTTTTGCCGAGTTATGTGCATCTTGAAAGCTGCTGTCTGGTCAGCCTTTGAAAACAACTTCCCAGAGAACATCTAGAAGCTGGTTGTTTTATTTTGCAAATACATTGAAAATAAATGCTTCTGTTGCACTAAGGAATATTTTTATCTTTTTCTGTTTTAAGTGTAATTTTTATTCTGAACTGTTTTATTTTGCATTTCATTGGAACAAAATGTTCTAAATAGTGGATTTGAAATTAATATTTATCTCATTTTGTAAAGGAAATTTCACGCTTTGAGCTTCCTTTTCATTTTGCTGTGAAAACAAATAGCAACAATCTGTGGCTTTCCCACAAAAAGGAATATTGAATTTCAACCAGATCTGGTTAAAAAATCTCAATTGTTATAGTCTCAAGCATATGAATTGCAGAGTTTTCTTAATATCTTTACAAACAGTGATTTTTTTTCCCCCCCCGTTTTTCCTGAACTTAACAAAGATTAGTGAGCTTGCAGAAGAGGCTAGGGAAGAGTCTAATTTGTTGCTTCTTAATGGTACAGATGTAAAACATTATCTAGATCCCTATTTGCAGCTAATAGCAAGATAACATACCCGAGAGACAAATCATAGGCTCTGTAAAGTGCATGATAGCTCTGAAACACAGCACCCAACAGCATTCAGCAAATAACAAAGGCTTGCAAAGGCATTATTAAGTTTATTGTTAGAGAGTAATGATGATGTGAATGGACACAGGACTATATATAATATAATTTCATGAAAGGCTGCCAAGATAAAAAATTGAAACCAGCACCATTGCGGCACGACGGCAGAAGTGAACAGGGGTGAAGCCCTGCTGAGGGTGATGGAGGAGGGTCCTGGACCAGCTGCTCTGAAAGCTGGTGGGAGGGTGCTTAGCCACTCCAGTGACCCTTACTTAAAGGGAAAAAAAATAGTCTGAAATCCCATTTGTTTTCCTTCAGTTCTTGTTCCCAGGCTTTTGCCAGTGTTGCAGTTTCTCTGAGGGGGAACATTTCTTTTGCTGAAGTGTTGCCTGGAGTGGTGTGACATGCCAGGGTGGAGGGCCTCAGGCATGCTGAGGTGGGTGGGTACCCAAAACCAGGCAGAACAGCTTCTGCAGCAAAGCTTTCAGCTTTGATAAAAGCTAAAAAATCATGATTTGGGTTTTTTTTTTTTTTCCATTTCCTGCTGAGAGCAGTCTCACTTGCCAGAAGAACACACTTTCCTCTCATGTTATCTTGTGGCAGAGCAGGAAACCTGCCCTGCTGATAATTCAGGAACACACGCCTCTCCCCATGTTCCATGCAGGACTTCCCTCTGGCCCCGCAGTACTCGACACAGCATGATAAATCCCAAAAAATAATCATGTAATATCCTCATCTTTTTCTAGGGTTACTTGAGGACTTCCATTGTGAGCAACCTAAGAAACTTCCTTGAGCAACAGTATCCTCTAAGTCCCTTTAGCCACAAACGTCAGGGAAATGACCCCGATGAAGGGGCATGGGTGAAGCTTGCACTGTCCCTTGTGCCCGCTCTCTTGGAGCAGGCTTACCAACATCAAAAGAATGTTTGCATTGTTATACACCATACTTTTCCAGACTTACCATCCCTGTGAGACTGACTGTATATTTAATTATGAAAAGGACATTCATTTAACAGGGGCACATACAGATGGTCAAACCTGTTTTACACTCAGTAACAGCTGACGTGCATGTTCAGGGAAAGGATGAGCTTCTAATGATGCTGTCAGATGGCAGGAAAAATAAAAACTTTTCTGGTAAGAGGAAAACTACTGCTATTGGCCAAAAGTTTCTGTTTAACACAGGTTTCACAAGACTTTTCCCACCCATGGGCATAGGCAAGGAACAAATTATTCTCCTGTGTTTGGGAGTACAGCAACTGCTCCTCTCCAAAACATGTGAATTTTAAAATGAGCTGGTTCCTCTAGATAGTATTATATTTTCCTTTGTCTTTCATTGTACCAAGATCCTCTGGGGACTATTCCAGAGCCTGAATAAAAGGCAGACTCCAAACTGAGAGCACACACAGAACACCCTTATCCCCTGGTCCCAGCAGGTCCTTGCCTGGAGCCTCAGCAGCCCCAAGGGCAGCAGTGACCTCAGGCTCACAGCGGTACCCTGGGTCTGCCATCACACACATTCACCATTTTGTAATCAGAGATATTTATTTTCACCTGTCCAAGAATAATAATGGGAAATAATACACATCTCCACTACTGAGGTCAGATCTTGTCCTGCCAGCACTTCATGTGATTCGTCAGTTCTAACACTGTCCAAAATACAAATTGGTGAACTTTATGCTCTTCCGTGGTCTAAAAAGCTCTCAGGCTCTGAAAGCTGAACTTTCACTACTTGTTATCTCACTCTTCCCTCTTTTTAAGTGGTCACAGGATTTTCAGGCACTACAGCTTTTAATTAGATGCACAGTGGCTTTACCAGGACAGGCAACAAGACAGTGACTTGGCCAAAGAGATTTTAAATTATCCTTAAATGATTCTGTGGCATTTCTAGTCCCATGCCACTTAATATCACTGTAACATGTTTGCCCATCATCTTCTTCCCCTTTACCTTACACTCATACAGATGTTCATATTCCGAGGATCCTGTTAGGATCATGTGGGATAAGCGGTATTTAAAAAACTCTTGTTATAAGGAAAAAAACATTTCATTCCCCCACACAGGGAAAAGGGTGAAAAAATACTGTGTACATGATTGGGGGAAAAAAAAAACCCAGTGGAAGAACAACGTGGGAGAGCCAACCCTGCCTGTGCTTTCTGGAGATGGTTCTTAGCTGCAGGGATTTTTTTGTTTACTAGGATTAGCAAACACCTCTGCAATTTTACTGTGAACACTCAAAAAGCAGTAAGAGCCCTCTTCTTTGAATAATATCTCAGCCACAGCTCCATGTCATGCTTAAGAACCTCTAATGTTTTGTGATGCCTTAAAAATTAGTAACAGCAACAAAACTGGTAGAAGGTGCTAGTGGGGGCTGGCTGGCACCCTGCCACCCAGAGCCTCACAGCTGAGGCAGCAACCAAAACCTGGGGCTCACACCACCCCAGAAAAAGATGCTTTGGGGAGGAATTAATGCTCATGTTAGACCACCAACTTAATTCAACTATGAGAACATAGCAGCTTTCCTTCCCTGCAGTCCTGGCTTTAGTGCCAGAAAACAGTTAGGAACTGACCTTTCCTTCTGTCATTTCAGTGCATTTGGGTATTATCCTCCTGTGGATGAGGATGTGCTGAGTGCACCATTTCCAGCTGCATCCCCACCTCTCCCTTGGGTAATTGCACAGAGCCTGAGCACAGGACGCTGACCTCCTCCTGCTGTGACACACTTAACCACATTCCCCAGCAGGGATGGCAGGGCTGATTTATTCAGCAAACCCTTTTTGCTATCTTTTTTTCATTTCCCACCTTAAAGATTTGGTCTAAGTAGTGGGACTCCAGCTGTATTCATTTTTATTACTGAAGGCTTCACCTGCGAATAGTGGTGGTAAAATTAGAGCTTGCTCCCTCTTCTCTGGCCTCAGTAGTTATGAAGATGAATGTCTGCTGCTGGGTTTGATTTGACAAAGTTCTCTTAAACTGTGAGGTACTCTGTGAATATACAAAATTTGGAGTGATAAGTGGCAAGAAATTCACAGGAAAGCCGTTCTCTTCCTACCCTCTTAATTTACTACATCTTTACAGAAACTTTTACATTAAATCTAGTTTTATATTATATTGTTATTATATTATTATTTCAGATTATATTATTATTACATTATTTCTAGATTTTAGTGCAACCCTTCCTAATATTTGAAAGCCAAGTACTTAAAACATTTACTGTGTACTCAAAGATGAAAGCCCACACTGGGGAGCAGTAATCCTGGGATCCTTAGGCCACAATCTCACTAAATTAATACACATTTAGTAGTTAATGCTTAAGTAGCTAAAATTGCTCTGGGCAACCTGCACTTCCCCATGCACCTGCCCCAGCTAAAGCATCATGCTGTGCATATTGTCTTGTACTAAGAATTGAGCTCCCTTTGGGGTGAAGTTGTCAGGTACTGCCAACATTTGTCATGTCAGAAGCGCTATTCTATATACAGAAAGCCTTCAGACGTGCCCATCCAAGCCAGGGTTCAGCACTCAGCGTCTCTGGGAAAAGATCTGAAATCTCTGCAAAGCAGGCTGAAGGGTCTGCCCTTATCATGCAGCTGTGCACGGCCACGACCAGACTCAGAGAAGGGAACTGGCAGCACGGGGAGACCTGCACTGCACAGCACTTCCCTGTCCCACCATTCCTGGGAGAGCAGTGTGTCCTCACACACTGCAGATTCCCCACCTGCCGGTGGCTCCTGCCTGGCCACTGGAGCCAAAAAACCCTCTCAGGTCACAATGCCTGTTGTCTGACTTCCTCTGACCTTCACCTCTAAGCCCACCCTCCTCGAGGTGCTCCTCAAGGTCCCCAAGCACACACTAAAATCTGATTAAATTTGAAGATATGTTTAAACAACATGTGTGCTTGTAGAGATCGCCCCAAAGAGGATCCCATCCAAATCAAGAGTCAGGATTCATGACCTTGGTGGGTAGGTTTGCTGCCCCAGGATCAGCAGTGCCATGATGTGATGGTGCTGCTCCCTAGTCTCTCTACCCCTTTCAGCTCCACTGTGAAAATAATCTGCTGCACAGTTAAAATCTTCATGGAAAAAAGTCATATATTATTGCTTTCTCAGAGGGATTGTTTTGCAATAGGTCAGATAGCTTGTTTGATAGAGATATACTCAGGGGTGATTTGGATAAGTAATTACTAGCCATGACCTCTCCACTTTTGGAGTTATCAGTGATCATTCCCCTTTCTCAGCTTCTCTGTGATGGGTTACCTCCAGGCTTTTGTCATTACAATATGGCAATGCTTTTTTCAGATTGGATGAGTTTTGCAGCTCCACATCCAAAGAGGTCTGAGGCTTTCTCTGTAACTTTGTCCCACTGGTGTACCACTGATGACTTTCCTGCACAACTGAGGAAAAGTACTTTGGAAATTATAAATAGACTTTTGTGAAGCTGTGGTTTATTTTATATTGATCTGCAGCTTCTTCTTCTTGCTGCAGCAGTTAACATGTCCTAAAAATGCTGAATTGCTCTTAATGAGAACATGGATATGCTGTTGCAGAATAATTCCACCATCCTTCAGTTTTATAGCTAGCAGATTTATGCAGCTGGGTTTATTTTTCTCTTTTTCCAGGCCAAAGGTTGCCTGAAGACAAGAATCTGAAAATGCTGGTATTAATCAATACAGAAGCAGAAAATCAGCAATACCAGCCTGTAATCCTGAAGAAGTATTAGCACTACAATGAGAAGCATCTCCTGGTGGAACTGAGAGTTTCAGCAGTGGTTCTGCCACACAGGACAGAAAAATGGGTTTGTGCCAATTTAGTCCCAGATCTCAGCTCCTGCCTTCTGTTCCAAAGAAGTCCTGAGCCATTCTCAGCTCTGTCCCCCACCAGTGTATAAACACAGCCCACAAGACAAGCATCTATGATCTGAGAAGAGCCACGTCCAAGCCTGATGTTTTCCTTCTCGCCCGACTGGGCACTGCAGTCAGGAAAATGCCCAGGGCTCGGGTACTCAAGCCCCTGTCTCTTCGCTCAGATTCATCCTTTTCACTGGAGTTCATTATTTTAATTTTTCAAACAGAGCAGCCATGTGATCTTCAAGTTGAAATAGAATGTAAAACAGAGAGAACGTACTGTGAATCTGCTGGGTTTTTTTTTTTTCTGACAGGAGATGTGTGATTGGCAGTGCATTAGAAACTGGCCAGAACACCAGAGGTGCTGATGCTCAGCAGTGGCTCTCTAACACCATTCCCCAGCACCATCTCTGCTGTGATGTCTGCTCTGCTATTCTGGTCTCACTTCCCCTGCTGGCGTAGCTCAGCAGAAATGGGCACACACACTTCTACTTCCTCTCCTCCCCCTAAGAACAAGCCCAGGCAAGCAGGAAAACTGATGAAATTTGGGCAGTCTTCCTTGAGCAGAGGATTAGTAGATTGTTTAGGATTAGTAGGGTGCCAGAAAGAGGAAAGCATGGGTGATGGGTTTTATTGGAGCAAATGCAAGATGGAATTAGGCAAAAATGAGTGTCCAGTCAGAGTGTCTAACTAAAGTTTGTATTTTTAGGCTATTAATGGACAAGGTAGCCTTGCCTGCTATAGCATCACATAGCTTGCTTGTTTTTGGAACAAATCTTAGTGAAATCTTACAGCTCATACAGCCAAATTTTCCAAACAGGTAGTAGAAACATGATTTTGCAGGATATATGTATCAGATCCAATTCATAGCCTTTATTCACTCACTGCTTGAACAGATGAGATGGAATTTGTATTAAATTAATTTAAACATTCTTAAGTGGCATGAATGTGTTGCTTCCATGGCTTGTCTTTGTTTTTGGGTGATAACATATAAGTTTGCTTTCCATGTTGTTTTTGTTCAGTTTCTGCAAACTAATTCTCCTGGCTGCAGTTTTTGCTTTTCTTGAAACAGGTTTTCCCTGCACTTAGTTTTCAGTTACCTTTTCTACCTCCGTACTATGTACTTTCCAGCTACAGAACCAAAGGAAATATTTAGGAATTTATCCAAATAATATAAGTAATTGGAATTGGCATCTACAAACAAATTTGATTAATTTAGACAATCCAATCTTAAAATGGAAAATCCCTGTGTGTACTGTGCTGAGGTGTCACAGCAGTATATTGCTTGATCTGCCAGTTCTTTAAAAGACTTCACAGTTTTGCTGCTTGCCCTGAAACACCTTGCAGGTAGGTGCCTACACATGGGACAGCCAGAAAGGAGGGGACGCAAGCTGCTTACACATTCGAAAGTGTATGTTAATAAAAGATTCATCCTCTGAAGGATAATTCAAGCCTTGCCACTGCTGGGTGAATGACTTGCACACTACATGAACATTTCTTGCTCCTTCTTGACTTCATTCACAGCCTTGTGGCTTTTTCATCCTTTCTGCAAAAGAAGACATTACTCCCTGGAGAAGGTAGTGCTCTCACCCAGCTCCCTGGGCAGCAGGATTGGTTAGGTGTTTTCCTGCAACCAGAAAGATGTACTTTGAGTCCTACTGGACAGGGTTAGGAGCTGAACCTTTGCAAAATCTCTCCCTGCTGAAAATACAGGGAAAGAATCATCATCACAATTTTTCAAAGGCGGTGTGGGGCTATGCCACTTCTATGTTGAAAACAGCACAAACCTACATACATGGTGACATCCTTTAGCAGCCAGGTGGGTGGGCACCAGCTTGTGAACCTCATACAGGCACAGGTTGGAGAGAAGCATGATGATCTGCACTACACCAAAGGCAGCATTTCCCACCTGTGCAATAGTAGCAGGGGCAATGCGCGAAAGCACTACAGCAGCTGCAGTCTAATAATCTATCAAGGATTTACACAAATTAAACAGTTTTTCTCTGGATTGCATGCTCAGGGGACAGTTTTAGGAACATGGAAATAAAAGTTCTAGTTTTAGACTCTACTGCTTCCACTAGTAAGTAATGTTCTGCTTGCTTCTGCAAGCCATTACACCAACAAAATATAATCAATAGAAAGTATCATGGGAGGCAGATGGAGAACCCAGTCACCTTGAAGGCAAGGATTTCTCCCATGCCCTTACTTCTAAATGTGTACATAAACATGTGAACCAGACACAGCGATTTTTCATAACACAAACACAGTAGCTACTTTTATCTTTGCTGGAGCCTCAAAACCTGATGTCATGTAAAAGCATTCAGAAAAGGAATTTCTTCCCCATCCTGGTGTTCTCTGAAATTTCTCCATTTAAAGCTGCCAAACACACTGTGGTATGGATATGTTAAGATCCCTGGTCTCCAGGAGCAGATGGCTATGCTCAGAAGAGGGGTTCTGCTCTCAGAAGACTACCACTGTGCAGCACAGAAATGATGTCCTGGTCAAATCCCCTCCCATCTCCTCTGATCCCAGCCTTCTCTCTGGTGGGATGGGATGAAGAGCAAAAAAGGCATTGGCTCTGCAAAAGCACTGCTCAGGATAAGGGAGACATCCCTGAGTTATCAACCCTGAGATCAGCACAAATGCAAAACACAGCTCCATACCAGCTACTGGGAAGAAATTAACTCTACCTAACCCAAACCAGCACAATAGGCAAAATGGAAGACATACAAGGTACCACAAGACTTCTCAGATATGCCTGTAACCAACTTTGCCCTCTTGTCAGAGGAAAACATAACCTTCCACATCTGTATGAGTGGATTTCAGAGCTGCAAGATTGCTGTATTATCTCTGGGGGTTTGGCACTTACCTTGTAGCCCCCTTCACAGGGATGTTGGATTTTGACCACACATACACATTACTGAAGAGCTTCATTTCTGAGAAAAACATTGCGTATTTTTTAATGACTCTAAACATTTTTCTTCACATTTATCAACCTGCTTTCTGATGATACTGAAGAGAAAATGATTCTATGACACATTTATGAATGACCTTATGACAGGTATAGAAGGATGACCCCACTACACACAGACATTTTCATCCCTTTGCAATCATCTACTTTATCATTCAGTAGGTGGTTAATGGAATTTGTCTTCATGTGTCATCTAGTACAATTTTCAGAGTGCAGCCACACGCTAACATCGATGATTAACATCTCAAATGTGATCAGTTCTACAGCAGTTTTAATCAAAAGGTAAAAAATCCCTTCTCTAAGGACTACATATGCAGTCCATTATTTAACTTGATTGAAAAACAAGTCATTTCGAAAATGAATGTGATAATTATGTTTGAGATTGACCCAACAGAGACATCAGTGAGAAGAGAGAACATGTAGAATCCAGCTGTTAACTGATTTTTGAGCTTCATTATTTCTGTTTATCAAACCCATCTACATTCAGACAAGACCTTGAGTTTTTGCTGTGTGCTGAGGTGTGACATACTGGTGTGAACACAAGCTAAACTTTCACTTCTCCCAAAAGCAGAACAGAACACCACAAAAAAATGGTAACAGACAAATTAATAGACAAAATCAGCCATTTCAAACCTTTATTTATTGTTTTGCAAATACATAGGAAGTACTTTGATGTTTAGTTTGCAGAGTTTACAGCACAGCTATGTTTTCTATGGTTTTTTTCTTTTTTCAGGGACAAAAAGTCAATAAAATATAAAGTGAAGTCCAATGTAATAATATAGTAGAATCATCTTCTTCAGGACAGAGTATCAACTGTCCTTGTATTGTGAAGTGCTGTCAAGCAGGGAATGATTTCAGTCCCAATGAACCTTCATCCCCACAATACTGACTATTGCAACTACTGCTCAGAGTATACTTTACCTGTGAACGACACCTGTGTCCACAGAGAGGGAAATACTTAGGAGTGCTTTAATTTTTATTTTTGCTTAACAAATGAATTTTAGATGTGGATTCAAAGCTTGTTGCAATTAGCTTGTGCGGACTCATGACATTTTCATAACAATACCAATATTTTACCACAATCTTTTGTCCTCAAGGTAAAAAAAAGTCACTGTGACATACATATCTTGTCTCCTGTTGCAACAGCATCATTGCTGTATATGGAGAGAGCCTGTTCTCCTTTTATCCCCAATTTTCAGCACCATGGACTTCTGCTTTCTGGCATTAACACTGACACAAATAAGACACAGAACTCAAATGTACAGCAGGTATGACAGTCTTCAAGTACTCTTCCACACTCTTGATCAAGTGTGATCCCCAAGTTGAAGAAAAACAAATAACCTCTTGCACAGACCTTAGCTTCTTTTTCCTCACAACATCCCTGTGAGGTAGGAAGAAAAACATCCCCTTTTCCAGCAACAGGAGACAAGGCAGAGAACACAGCTGTCATTCCACAAGGCAGTAAGTGGAGAACCAGAAAACTGGAAATCAGGAGTTCTTGGGTCCTAATTCTTTGATTCAGAAACCAAAGTGCTAAACTCCCAAACATTACCAGGTCATTAGTCTTTTTATAGCCATGTATTAATGACAACAATGGCTGCTGTGCGTGTACCAGCAAAGCAAAGCCCTATGGCAGAAGCAGTATACACCTGCTCCTACCCTCAGACACTTCTCCTGTACTTCACAGATGTGTAAATGTTCGCTGTAATTAACTAATCAGTCCTACAACTAATGTAGCATAGGTAATTACAATAGATCAGCATTTTCATTTATAGATTTCTTTAAGACTTGCCCATCTACTTAAATGTTTGTGTTCTTTGGTCTTTTTGTTTTTGTGGGGTTTTTTCCCCTCTGGATAAGTTAACAGTAACTGCCTCCCCCTGTATAATACTTTTTGTAATTCTCCCCTAAAACCATCATCCATTTTGGGTACTCTATACAAGAGCTTTGACTGAAGATGAACTAAATGCTTTCAGGGATTATACCCATCCCCTCAGAGTAGCTCTTCACCCATCTCTGGCCCTGAAGGCAAAGACAGGCACATTTTGCTGTGTACAGCAGCACAAGGGTCAGAATTGCCACTGATGTTTCTTCATGGATTAGGGAAGAGGCCTCTGGGCCACTCTATTCAAAAATGAAACTGTCTACAGTGAGCTAAAATAGTCAGGTTTTATTATATACAGATTATTAATCTTCAAAACCTCTGTATGCAGAACTTGAGTCTGCTTTCACAGCAAAATAAATGGTCAAACTTGTATGGAATGAGTGAGTAACACAGGGACTACATCTAAATAGCCTAAATAGAGAAAACATGTGAAAACTAACATGCTGTGTTAAGATATCCTGGAGCACTACAATAAATGCAGTTTCAAGTCTTCAATGCAAATTACATATCAATCAAATCACCTCTATATGTTAATCATGAAATTAGCACTGGTCTTTCAGTGTACAACACATTTCTTTCCCACAGCACCAGGTCTTGACTATAGATTCAGGCTACACAATGGCCTACCACCCACTACCAGCCACGAGTTCAAGTCACAGCTTAGTACTATGGGAATACTTTTGTACTGGCATAATGGTGTTTACAAAGGCATTTTGTTTATTTCTTTCTGGGATGAAGGGTAGTCTGTTATGATATTGACAAGAGATTATCAAAGAATAGTTTAGGGTAAGTGCAACTATACAATATAATACCTCCAATCAAAGCAGTTTTACTGCTGTAAAACCCATGTGTGGATCAAGTCAAATTTTGCAACTGTTCCATGAAAGAGAAGCATTTAGTGTTTTAGAATGGAAAAATGCTGTACAAAGGCTAGGTACAAGAGCTAAATATTGCACAAGTTTTCTGTCTGGTTGCCCAAGAAATACGTCACATTCATTCCACAACACACATTGACTAGGGTGAATCCCTTATTCACTTAGTATTAGAATGCCTTTCTATGTCAAGTGCTTAACATGCTTGTTACATGTATGATAGGCATTATGTAAATGTTTCCTTGTGCATCTACATTTTACTTGTTTTTCAGTAACTTAATATGCTCCAGTCCTGATGTCACACATTATGTCAGGAATTATTTTAACTGAAGTGTTTTACATGCTCCTATTTATACAAATGACAGAAATGACAGAAACCATTATATTGCAGAGAACACTGTATTTTAGTAAATGTCGATTTCCAGTCAATTCGTGCTCTGTATAATAAAGACATATTGTACTGATTTGGTATGTGAGATCCAAAGCTGTTATGCTATCTGTTTGCAAAAGTAACAAACTATAAAAATGATTTTGTAATTAACAGGGAAAAGAAGGCCTTCATCAAAATTACTCTCAGATAATGTCTTTTTGCTTTGATTGTCTCAAGTTATAATGAATTTGCATTCCAAACTGTTTAGATTTTGCTGGTACCTTGACTGACAAGTGGTGCATATTGCTTTTACCCTTAACCATCTGTATTCCCTTCAGAAGAATCTTCAGAGTGTCCACAACCTTCTCTTCCCCTGCTTCTCTGTGAGACACTGGAAGGACAGACCTGACTCCAGAAACAATATTCATTTGGGAGTTGGGGAGGAGCATTACATCTGGAGAATAAGAGCAGTTCACATGGGAAATTGTGCAGCTACCAGTTGTCTGCATGAGGACAGACACTTTTTCATCTTCCGCCTTCACACTAGCCCTATTCTAGCTTGTATGACTGAAATATGAAGGGTCATAGTTGGACCTTGGGAGGTGTAGGCCTCTCAATACCAACAGCCACACACTGTGGAAACAGCAGATATATTTAGGTCCCAATTATTTCCACTGGTTTAAACAATTTTGTTACAGACCAATGAAAAGGTTCAGGAAAAGGAACATCCATATTCCAATTATCTCTCTACAGGATACATATATTTGTTATAGATCACTCCAGAAAACAAAAACCCACACCTTTACAGGAGAATGGACATGATAAGTGCTGCAGTTCCAGAGCAACAGGTATCAGGAAACACAGAGGCAATCATAAGTTTTACATGTTTTTTTTCTAATTCTATGTAAAAATACCTAGTATTTGGCAGACACACTACAAGGCATTTTTTTTTTCTTTTTTACAATGACCATTAACATTTTACTATAATATGATTCAAAACTTAGAGAATATATTCACCAACCCAATAAAGTTGCTAATGTTATGAAAGCAGAATACAATTAGGCTTATAGTCACAGCCTGAGTTTAACTATCTGGAAACTACTTAGAGAGCCCTTAAAAAATAAGAAAAGGAAAAAAAAAAGTAAAATTGCAAGACAGTCATCAGTTTCTTCCATTTGGAAACAAACCTTCTTAGGAATTAAGCCCAGTCTGTAATTCGCATTTAAATCTGCCTCATTGGTATTAGTTTCGGTGAAACCTAGCGAAAAGGAGGGAAAAAAACCAACAACAGTTGTCATACAGATAAAGATCTAGCAGTCCAGCCCACCATTCACTCCCACCTGTATCAGCTATGTACCACTGAAGACTAGACACTATACTTATCTAACCTGCCATATTTGCAGTATGTCAGCGATAAACACTATCACAATTAAATTTTCTGATGCAAGAATAAAAGATATGTGTGGTGCTAGTATCCAGACTCCCAATTTCATTTATTTTGAGATAGGTTATTGGTGTAAGAATGCAAGCATACTAAAGTTGGGCAAAGGAACCTGTACTTGCACCCTGCACAGTCTTCTGTACAGAAACTGTCAACTGAGTTTTAGAACATGCATATTAGCAGGGGATATGCAAAGGTATACATATACAATAAACACTCTGAATCTACTGTATGTGGATACATTTGATAGGATTATTTGTTTGATGATATCATACAATATCAAATTTATATTTCCTTTTTTTAAATGTCTTTCTTCCATTCACTCAATTTTATCTGTTTAATGATTATATAGTTAATGAATTCCAATTTTGATTTTTTTGAAAAAACTTTGCATTTTCCCATTTCCATTTATTTTTTAATAAGGATGCATTTATGTATTCTATTGTTTTAATTCATTCACTCACAAAATTAAGTAAGTGATATTATAAGGTGTACAGCAGACAAAAAATGAAACACAGTAAGCCTAAATGGGAAGGTAGATGAGGGAAGAAGGTGTAAATAGGAACAATACAGAGAAGACTTTATAGACCAGCAGTAGTTAACATTTGCTTGAACTCTCGCTCCAGGTCTACACAAAACCCCTGAAGAACAGGTCTCCACAGAAGATCCAAGCCTCTTTTATTACATCCTCTCCCCAGCCCAGTGCCCCAGATCAGTAATAACTCATGTGATCTTACTTTTTCAGAATGAAAAACAGTTCTGTGGCTAATCTGGCTCCTAGTTGATTAATGTGCCCCACAGAAGCATCACCTACTGCATCCTCCTTAACCCATCTTTTTCAGTTAACAGTACTAAAGAAGCTATTAATGAAAGAGCATTATACAAGCACCTTTTCAAGCATTAATGCCTCTTTCTTTTAGAGGTACAGGGCTGTATTTTCTCTACCACTTAGATTTCTACCTGATCTTTCCTCCAGCCGCTATGTATCATCATTTACAACCTTATGAGAATAGCCACAAAGGAAAACTTAGTTCATGAAGAATGTGTTTACTGTATCAAATGGTAATGAAACATTTTCAGTGGATGGCAACAATTCATTGATTTTTTTTCAAAGTTGTGTGTGAACTAGAATAATAAATACATTATTTATCAGCATTCCTGGATTAGTTCCAGAAATGTTTCAACATTTCAAAGTCCATGTTACTATGTGCCTCACTTTATTTGGGCTTATTTCTGCCACAGCCAGGGATGGTTCCATTGAAATAAAGCTAAACACTGGAGGATGAAAATAGAAGCACTAAAATTTGTATTCTGCAAACAACGACAAAGGCAATTATTGGAGAAATTTCTATTTTTTCTGATATTGTAGATTTCATTACCATCAAAACCTCAAGCATTTTACATTTGATGAGCATATTACATTAAATGTGGTGTCTGCACATCTGATGCTAACAGCTGTCATTTGTGTGTACCACTATCCACTTCAGACGGGTCTGATGCCCATGAGTCTGATGTGCCATAATATCTGCTCAAGATAATGGAGGTGGTGAGAGCTCAGCACCACACAGAACTGGACCCAAACTTCTGCTCTAACTAAAATGAGATTAAATAAACAGAAAAATGCCAATGCAACAAAATGGCTTGTGCTTGGAAAACAAGGAGTAATCAAGTCTGAAATACAGAAAGCATTTCAGGACTCCCTGAGTCCACTGCTTTAAATCCCAGTAGAGACAGTCAATCGAGTATCACCCTGTGCTAAGAGCACAGCATTAAGTATGGGCTGAAAGGGCTTAATGCAAACTGTATTCACAGTGCAGAGCTTCAGAGTTGCTACTTTCTTATGGTACCTCCTAAGCAACATATTCTTGAAATAATTTCATTTACAGGAAGAACACCTTGGAAGCTTTGAATACTTTGCTAATGCTAGATAGGTAATGTCTAAGTTTAGCTAATGCTCTGGGAGGAGCTTGCCTTTGCAGTCCAATACATGGCCTCTCAGCTGGTAAGAAGGTGCCTGGGCTCTGGGGATTGCTGCAGTTCAAGCCTGTTGAATCTCTGATTCCCAACCCAAAGTACCCTTTTCAGCTACACAAACAGCCCTGTGCTTATTTCATTGAATATCTATGAAGTGAGCATTCTTTAAGGTTCTGATTCTGAATAAGGCTGAATCCTGGTAAGTTCCATTGACCTTAACAAGTAAGCAACAGCAAGTTACTGTTCAAAAATTTAAAATGAGCCCCTAAAAAAAAAAAGAGAAATAAAATAAAATAAAAAGCATATTTGTTAAATTAATAAAACTTGTTTATCTCTTATTAACACCTACTTTTTCATTTCAGAGAAATGCAAACCCCAACTCAAACATCAAATATATATATATATATATATATTATAAAAATGTCTTCTTACAGGTTTTTGCAGCAGGGGTTATTGATCAGGAAAAAAATCCCTCAAACCTCCATTTAAAAATCAACTCAATCTTGCAACAGCCTCAAAAGAAAATGTTCCTCAAAGGAAAATATATTTCCAGAAAATAAAATCTATATTCTGTATCATTTTGAACTCAGTGGTTGAACTTGGACAGACATTTCCTTATTAAATATACATTACCCTTGGCACATGTTTTTTCTATACTCCATGTTATCTTTGAAGAACATTTTGAAAAAACAAGCTTTAAGATTAAGGGGAAAAAAAGATTGTGGTGGGGATTTGTGACTTATCCTGATTATTTTTATAATTAAATACATCTGCAAAAGTATGTTCTGTCACGGTCTCATCAATGGTAAAAGGCAGTACAAGTCCAAACAGATTGCCTGCCAAGGTGATCTATATGCTAGGCTACAGCAAATCTTATTTAAGCATCCAAGATAAGCCAACATTTTGTCTTCACAGCACAGTAAAATCGAGGGCGGATTGTTTATTTTTTAAATTATGCCAGTCTATAATGAAGATTGTTGACTCTAAATCATGTTTCTTTTGACATTTTGTTTTGCAAATGTTCTTTGGGAGATGTTTTTCCAAGTAAGTAAGCAGGCTGTGAAATGGAATTGTATAGTCAAACGTGTCTCAAATATGGCCATATAGAGCATGAAGTTCTCCTCTCCAAACAGGAGTAGTCTACATGGGGTGAGGCAGTTACAGCCTCGTTGTATACAAAGATACAGCTATCTCTGAGAATCTCATTTTTAAGTTCATTTTTAGTGAACTTAGAGAGACATCTGTTTTATTTCAGATCATACACTGCATCTACTGGGAAAAAAGCCACTAGAAAAAGGGGTCAGCTCTTCATTTTCCCCTGATTAGTTCTGAGTTAAACTGGAAAAATATATGATCCTGCTTTTACAGTGGCAATACAATATCACTAAAGCTCCTGTCACCAATATAAATAAACCCAAGATGTCTCAATCAGTGAACATAAATAATCACAAGCACAACTGTTACTCTTGCAAGAAAGCCTGAGGCAGAGTTTTGAAATGTGAAAAGAAAGGACCAAGAATGCTGCAGTCTAAATAACTGCCTATCACTATGCTCAAATCCCTATTTTTTGAAATTCAAAACTAAGCAAAGAACCTGTAGTTGTTTGCTATATATGAAATTCAGGCCACCAAGGGTCCAATATTACATAACAGCAACCCAGCCTTGTTGTCAAAGATTTCAACAGAAGATCTGGTAACGATTTCAGTGACAGCAGGACTGGGACACCATGGCCTGGAAGCATTCTTTACAGGATGAGTGGGGGGAAAAAGAAAGAAACAAATAGTGAGCTTCCATGCCAGAGGTTTAATAAACAAATAATTGAGGTTCATGTCATGCTTTCAATCTGCAGTGCTGTAGGGACTGTGGGCACTCTTGTAAGGAGCCATCAGTACATCATCCTGACACCTACATGTGCTCTGGCACAGGTACATGCTTTGCAAACAAGCATTGCTGTGCAAGCATTTATGCAAGCCACCGCTTTCAAGGTAAGTACGGGTAAATGCATAAACCAAGAAGCATCTACATTTTTCATGCCCACAGCTCGTGATTTCATGCATGACTGCAGCAGCTGAACAAAGCAGACTGTTCTGGAGTTCACTTTCTGAAGAACTAGGAAATGGTGCCTGTGAAGGGTCCCTTCCTGATCCTAGAGCAACATATCCCAGGGAGCCAGACAGCACATTGTTCCAATACCTCTCATCAACTCCTAACTGCAGGCTACACTAAAGATTTGAAGTTTATATCACTCCTTTGTCACATTTCCAGGAAAGCACCAAGGAACAGTGGGTGGTGTTAATCTTTTCTTTGGATCTAACTGTCTTGTCCTATCATACCTGCTGCAAAGCCTAATCTCATAGCCTATCATTTTAACCTTATCACTTCTTTCTCTGAATTTTTTGTTTGCTTCTGCTTTCACTGCCTTGAGCATAGGCAGCTGGCCTTTACTTCGGGAAACACTACTTAACTGAATAGGTATCTCTTGTTCATCTCACCCAAAAAAACCCCAGTTCCTTTCAAACAGGCAGGTTTGGAATGAGTAAGGAGTGTTTTCAGTGTCTTCTGAAAACAGCAGTCCTTTCCTGTAGTTTATATCTATTTAAATGGTTACTAAATATTGCACTTTCAAATTCATCAGGACGTTACTCCCCAGATTAAATCCAAAAGAACAAAACAAAGTGACTGCAATAGATATAAACCTAAAAGGTAAATTTTTATGTTTTACTTCTGGATGCTAGCTGCTTGACAGGCAGATCAGCCTAAGAAAAAGTAGTCCTGACATTATCAAAGTTCTAAAATAGTGGTAATTTTTTACTAGATCAAAGTCAGAAGCTGAATGAATCATTTCATTTCCACACAGAACTGCTGTATGTGGAAGGTTGCTTCCACTTTAAATTGAAAAATAATAATGACTTCCCTAAAATATTACATGGAAAGTTAGTAACCCAACAAAGTTAGGTTCATCAAAGTGATTCTGTAGCAGCTTTCAGCACTCTGTAGTTGCAGGCCACTAGTCTTGAATCCAACATCTTTTTCTTAGATAATTAAAGATACTTTCAGCAGTGAACAGACCTTTATTTAAAATACCTAAGGAGAAACATACACAATCATATATAGTTATCAGAAATGGTCTCTTATGGACACAGGAAATACATTAAATTTCACAGGTTTATCGCTTAGAAAGTTTTCTTACTACCAAAAATATGCTCAAAGCCTTAATAAAAAACCCTTGCCCATACTAAATGCTTTGCAGTCTGTCAATTAGGTGCCATAGCCATGCAATGAAACTCTGCAAAAAGGAGTACTTTACTTCATTACTAAATATACCAGAACTATTTTTGCAGCACAATTTGTACACTGTTATACTTGCTGCCCTTGCCAAAGGAGGCTTGAACTGCTTCAATCTTTTCTGAAGATTTTGAAATGTTGATGTAGGGACAGGCCAAGAAGAAACTGTATTATCAACTGTGCCAGCAATCAGTTACACTCTAGAGTGCTACAGCTTTCCATTAGTAAGGCAGTTTTGTGTTTGCACTGTATGAGACTTAAGAATGAACGTGAACGTCAAAAGGCAGGGGCTTTCTGGATTAATGCAGAGCATAAGTTTCATTTGTACAAGGCAGTCTTACAGCAGTAGTTCATGGGTACTACCAACACAGAGGGGACCACTGTAGTCACGCCTGTCAAGAAGACTCATAACTCCACCTTTCCATGCTAAAGATAGCATGGAAACTTAGCTACAGACAATTAGGCAAACTAACTTATACAGTGAGAAAATAAATATTTATCCATCTCTCAGAAATTAATCATCTCCCATCTTCAAAGCATAGAAGTTTCCCTCCTGCTTGTCTTTTTACTCATAGTTATTTCTCCATCTCTCCTGTTTTTCCAAGCTTCTGATGTTTCTGACATCATCACATTATATTAGCCCCACATTATCTTTCATTGTAAATCCCAAAGGTAATCTATTCAGTCCTCACCTATAAATATGAAACTTCAACTACAAACCTTCATGTGATATTTGTGGAGAATGTTTGTTCTGACTCAAAACTGTACTGGTTTGTAAAATTACTTACTGTAAAGTCACAGCCAGTGCTTTTCTTGATATCATCTACTGTCAGCCCTTCCCAGATTTCTATGAGGGTCAATCCCTTCTTCTTGTCCACATCAAACACTGCCTATTAAGTACAAAAAGCACAAAATTATTTTGTATTTTTTAAAGAGAAAATGGGGATGTAAATGCTGCAACATTGTACAAAATGGTGTGCTGAAGTAGATAGAACTCCTTCGGTAACATAAGATGCCACTTTTCACTTTCATGACTGATCAATAAAGACTTCTGCTACATTTATTTGTACCAAGAAAGAGAATCTAGAATGTGTTAGAATATCTAGAATTTACTATGTGTTAGTTTTGTGGGGACAAAGTACAACTGTTGATCACTGCAGCAAATGAGGACCATGCCTGCTGTGCCAATCTGGTGAGAATGGGAGGTTCAAAGGAAAGCACTGAGATGTTCTTTGCTGCAAGACAATGTGTCTTGCAAGACATTGAAGAACCGAGAAACCACAAAATAAACAGGGTAGGAGAATGTCTCCCTCATTTTTTAATTTCATTTCATGGCCAGCAGAGAGATCATCTTTGGCTGACTATAAGTTTCTCCAACAGCTATTGCATACCCAATGCAAATGCTAGAATTTTTAGAAGCTAGCAGTAAAAGACAAGATTCCCTGCAGTATTTTTAAAAGAAAGAGAGGAATAGACTGAAGGAGCAAAGGCTATTCTGTCTGATGTCTTCATAAGATATGCACTCCACCTCTGAGACTTACAAGTACATCGAATAAAAATACCTGTAAAACAATATGCACTTAAATAGTGTCTACCAGAGGGAGATACACAGGTTGCAAGCTAGTTGCTAGGGAAACCATAAGGTCTAAAGTAATTTTCCCTAAAAATAAAAGTTTAGTAGCAGAAGACTGGCAAAAGCTTGAACTTATGAAAGTGAAGTCCTAAGCTTATCACAGAAGTGTCCTGAAGTCTGCTTGTACTCTGGGCACATGAAACTGCTTTTTAGGAGGCTGGAAAAGGAAAATTTCTTTAAGTCTTAAAAGAGAAGCTGGGCATAAATAACATTTCAGGATGCTAGTGTGGAAATAGAATTTGCAACACACTATGTTGTTGCACATTAGTATCATTTCCTAATAAAGGCACAAGATTTGGTAATTGATGAATATTAGAGACATTTCTACTTGTTTGTTTTCTATTAGTCCTTGTTCCCTCTCATGTTCTTTGTACCTTACATTTGTATGTGGTCAGTTGGTAGAAGACTAATTAAAAAAATTCCATACTTAAAAATAAATATCATATTTTAACTAATTATTTTCACATTTTGACATATTTTCCCTTACTTTGTGAAGAAAAATAATTTAGAATTAGCAATATCACACCATGAGGAAGCAAATTCTTCATCAGCACTTTGATGCATTCTACTTGGCATGATAGATGGCTCACAGAGGGACTACTCTATGTCCTGGAAAATGTAAACACCAAAAATAAAAGGAGTATGATTACAGCAAAAAACCTTAAGTCACTTATTCTTTGCTGAAAAAAATTCACTGATGTACTTTGAGCAGCAGCAGTATAACTGCTCATGTGTACTTCCACTGGAGAATAAAGTGCTTCACAAATGGAATCAAGTAAGGACAAAAGAACTAAAGCTCTGCTACAGCCATAGGTTTCACTGAAACAGTGTGTAATATACATGAAAGAAAATGCCAATTGTGTGCTCACATATGTGTGCTCTGCTGAAAAAAAAACCAAAACAACAAACAAATAAAAGGACAAAAACAAACAAAAAAACCCTACTAAAACCAAACAATGCCCCTTTGCCTCCCCAGGCGATTACAGCCATATTTGAACATCTGCAAGTCAAAGCAAATTTTCAGAATACTTTGGGTGAAAAGCATTCCTGAAAATAAAGGAAAATAACACTTTTCATGCCTGTTATATACGGCATCTTTGTTCTGAAGGCATCTAAGGGTACAGTTCAGTATGCTAGATGTCAAAACTTTTAAAGTGAAAGTATTTTTTCCCTTTTAAAGGGAAAGTATGAGCTTCAAAACCTCTGGACCTGAGCTCCAAGGCCATATTTTCCTTTTGGTGGCAACAGATACTGAACATATTCTTCACTTTTGCTAAGCTTTGCTACTGTTTTTAAGGATAGAGGAAGAAATTATTAAAAAGGAATCAAGAAAAGTACTTTACCTTTTCTGTAATGATGCGGTCAACACATTGTTTTCCAGTAAGTGGTAAACTGCATTTTTCCAAGATTTTATGGACATTGCCCTGTGTTTTACAATATAAAAATATTAGTTTTTAAAAAATTCAAATATGTTTATGAAAATCACAGCTGTAGCCATTCAGTGTTATTTAAACATTCAATGTGCTCAGGACACTCTTCAAACTCACTTCTATGGCTGACTGGTAAGACCCTTACTGTGCCACTGAGTGGACTCCTGAGTTTAGAAGTCCTGCACAATGCTGCTTAATAATCTGCCCTTCCTGCTACAATGTGAGGACAAGAGAAACATGGAACCTCACTGATGACCCATGAAGGACAACAATTAGGGAACAACATTATGGGCAACATATTTTCCTATCTCATCCTTTATCACAAACAGTATGTGCACATCAGCCACACATAGAGGAACTTCAAATCCCCAGAGTTCAGGTGCACAGTCACTCTCTCAAAACAGTAAATGCAGTTTATTTACCCATATTGTCTCTGGGAAAGTCCTTGTCTTTTTTTCCTTTATTTTTTTTCATTTTGTAAAAATAATAGCTCAAAAATGGCTCTAGATTATACTAAGTTAATGTAGGCTGCAAGAATTCTGAATAGATACAAGGCAGATGGATCATTGCTTTTTTTTGGTCAGTATCTGTAAGTGTTTCACAGAAATAGCATTAAGTGCACACTTCTAGTGTAACCCCATGGTTTGATTATTCTGTCTAATTATCAATTTTCAGTTATGCATTTCAAAACTCTCAGAGTATAACATGTCTCATTTCACTATTTAGAATCATCAGTTTACCTTAAGGCTTAATCAGGGGCCATCTTATAGCCTGTTTGACTCCTGAGTGATAACACAATGAGCAATCCATGTGATTTTGAATTTATCTTTTTCTGTGAGGAACTATTTCTTCATTCTAGTTACTTTCAATTGATCTACTTATATCCTGTTCATCTTGAGAATGTCCTTGTGCAATTTGCCTGAGCTAAGATTAATCTGTGCTATTTGTAATATCTTCAGTAACATATTGGATACACTTTTCAGTCCTGTGAAATGAAGTGCCTCTTCGTGGTACCTAACTGAGGTTGAAACGTATGGATTTAACAGAGGTGACAGCTTGACTGGCTCCTGTGACCCTGAGAACTGATACATTTGAGCTTCTTAACACTTGAGCTGAAGATTATTGTATTACCAGCTAGCCTTAAAGATGAAATGCATTTCCTGATCTTTTCAAAGGTTGGACTCAATGGTCTTAGAGGCCTTTTTCAACCTAAATGATTCTGTGACTTTTGAAAGATATCCATCAGGGCACTGTAAGAAGAGGGATTTATGGAGCTGCATGATTTTCACCATCTGAATTTATTCAGATTTATTCAGGATTTGTTCAGAAAAAGGAAAAGACTATTGTGTGGATACATAAAACCTTAGGTGTTCCAGTCTGCTTTAAATAAAAACTCCTGTTGTTGAAGAACAAAAGTGTCCTTAGTCTTCCACAACACTTTATAATCAGAACTTTTCACAGTATGAGAAAGTAGTTTTCAATTCAGAGCTCCATGTTTCAGTCATATCCAAATCAAGTGCTTAAAACCAGTCTCCATTCCGTTTTTCTGAACAGTGTAGACAACTCATTTCACAACAATAACCAGACAATTGTTCCCAAATGGAACAATTACCAGCCCTTTACTGTGTTTTGCAAAACATGTCAGTGGTGGTATGGGGGTAAGAACTTGACTTCTAATTCTCTCAGGCAGTACTTAGCAAATTAGACACAAATGCACAGGGACTGTTTAGATGTTAAATAACAAGCTTATATTCTATTATTCTTTTCTTCATGCCTATGAAAGAAGAGGTAATTTAGCAAAAAATACATTAAGAAAAACTAATGAATTTGATGTAAGGTCCATTTGCCAAGTGTCTTTCAGTGGCCTAAACATATAGAGTAAAAATTGAAATATTCCTCTGCAGATATGCCCTCTTGGTTCCTGCTATGCTATAATGCACATATTTTCTGAGGCAGAGACTGCTTCCAGGCAGAGGTATTTAATTTGTCATTGATGAACTCATCCTCACAAAATAGTTTAGTTCCTTCTATACGGACTTAATTCCTTGAGATTTTTGCATCATTCTGCTATCATCCACAACTTCATTAGCTGGCTGTGGAAAGTGTTCTTGTTCCGATTTCTCAGTCAGTTATCCCTACTTCATTCATGAGGCAGTGGCAATTCTGCATCCACCTTCTCCATTCCCTCATCATTTTGTGTACTTGTCTGTTACCCTTCCTCAAAAGCAGTTCTTAAACTGAAAATTCTTCTATAAACCTGATTTCATGTTTTCTCATATATCTTCTGTACATCTTGGTTTTCATTACATGTAAAGACTTAAGTAATTTAAAATGTAATTAACTTGGGACTGAGCACATTTGTTTATATTTGTAACATACTTCATATCAGAGTTTTAATAGAGCAGAATTCCTTGAGTATTTATTTGAGTGGTAAAACAGCTACTAGTTCCACCATCATAATTTAGTGTAAATTATATTCTGCCTGTGCTGCAAGGACTCAGCCTATTTCTATGTTAAAAAACTGCAACATATGTACTGAAAGAAGGGCTATTAAAATCTTAGAAAATTTACTTTAATGTTTCACCAGCCATTCCTATTATTAAAAGGAAACAAGCAACCAAACTTGAAAAGGATTAGAAGATCCTTCACAAGATCATAAATTATACAAAACTAGCACAAGAACTACCACTTGCAGCACCTCTTGAATATGTTGAAGGCATTGCCCATACCCTATGTCTTCCACTGTATTTCCATTCATCAAATCTTGACTGCTGTTGATTTACAGGAAATTTTCATGTCTGATGGCAGATTTCCTGTTTGTTTGGAGAATAAGATTACAGAAACTTCCCTTTACTAAAGAGCCAGCAAACACAAGAGACTGTCTCAGTACGTGCAGCCTTGCTCTTTCACTCAATAACACACTGGACTTCGAGCAGGATGAAGGATTGCTCCTCTGATCAGACAGTCAGATGCAGTAAGTTTTCAATAAAATATGCAGTGTAAAGAATTGAAAAGCCATGAATAGAAAATCAGCTCTGGAAGTTATAGTCATGCCCAGCAAAAGGCTTCTCACTTTCAGAAGTGGCCTCATGGGTGCTATATTTACTTGGCTATTTAAAAACAAAATAAAGGAAGAGCACCTGAAAACTCTAACAGTATTTTTGATCTCTAAGCACTAGATTTCTACATGACATCATCTTCACATCTGACCAAGCAAGAAGCATTGCTATGAAGACCCCAGAAAAAAGGCTAGGTAAGAGGAAAAGGTGCCATTTTAAAAGAAGAATAAAATAAAAATATTGCATATTGTTAATTTGGCAATGCGTTCATACAAAACCAGAAGAAATAATTAATGAAAACCTGTAACTGGCTCTCCAGAAGTGCATGCCAAGCACACCATGCATAAAAGTACCCAAAGTAGGTATGCATATGCCAAAATAAATAAATCTCTGCCTGACCAGTTCAAAACAGTGAACCTATCTCTGTCTTCGTTCTTTTCCTGTTTCAGTACTCCTACAGACAGAACAAAAACTACCCAGCAAACAATCTCCAAACACTGTTTTGGAAAAATATTTTAGCAATAGTAGATTTATAAGAAAAACTGGTTTGAATAATTATATTGTGTGTGGACTCTAAGCCTAACCTAATTCCACAATAAGTGGACATTTAGCATAAATATTTATTCAGATCCCATTAATACCTGAAGTATATGTCTGAGCAAACGGATAACTCCCTATGTTACTACAGTTTTTGGGGGACTGTGTGATAGTGATGCAAATCATGAAGCTTCCTAGAGAATTAATTTTATACTTTCATTTATTTATTTATGCGTATGAATATGAAAACTGTCACATTAAACTCAGCCCTGCTACTCAAAATTTGCCCCTTGAGATCACAGTTTAGTATAAATTGTGAAACTACTTTTTCAATATATGTTTGTTTTTATTTTCAAGTGAAAATTAATTCTTCAAATTAAAATCAAAATTAAATTAATTAAATAATTAAAAAACCACACAACTGTTAATAGATTTACTCTCATATTTACATATTTACTATAGTTTACCATGAAAATTCTGACAAGAGATATTACTTCAAAGAATACAAAATTAATTATTGTTGCAGACATAATAAATTTGGAATAATCGAAACATAAAAGTTAAACAAAAAGTAAATTCTTAAACGTTCAGGATAGAGATTTTTGCCCTTCAGTACATTTTTTTCTCCTGTGGTAGAAGTTTCAAATGAAAAGCTTCCTGTGATATTTTGGGTGAATTTCTATCTAGAGCATATACCTATATCACTGCCCCCACAAAGTCGTCTCTAGATTAACCACTCACACATTATGATGTAAGGAAGCCTGCATCTCATCATGCCAAAAAATATATTCTATTAAGCCGTCAGTACCAATTTGACTGGCAACTTCAAAGCTAAATATCTTTCCATCATAACAAGTACTTAACCATGAGAAACCACATTTTTCAAATTATTCTGAGGCAAAGAGTAGAGTAGCATCTAGTATGGCTTTGGCAATGGCCACCCCCATCAAATTTGCTTGGAGTAGCTACAAAAATGTGTGCAGCTTTTAAACATGAAGTGAATGTTTCATTTTTTTTCCCATGGTGAATGATCCATTTACAAGAGGGAAGGAACCATATTAACCTAGCCTCCAGTTGCATCACCATAATAACTAACAGCAAAGCTGTCCAATCCTCACAAAGTAGCAGAATAAATATTCCTTTTTTCCCTGTTATCTTTTGTCGTTTGTGCAGCTCAAAACATGATTTAGAAAGAAGTGGAAGAGCCTTACCTTTGCTGAGTGCTCCATGGTGACAACCACTTTGGTCTGTGCACTGGATACCAGGTCCATGGCACCCCCCATTCCTTTCACCATCTTACCCTACAATGAAATTTTTAATGGAAATGTAATATTTATTATTATTATTACTATTACTATTATTATTACTATAAATAATTTAAAATATAATACTGTGGCTGCAAGCGACAGCACTAGATAACCAACTTTTCCTGTTTTGAAAACTCACCTATTTCATGACCACAGTATTCAAACACCAACAGAATGAAAAGAGCTGTCTCATTCTTGGCTCTATATGATGCAAACAGGAGAAGAGTGATGAGTAGAATGAGGATAGCCACTGCCACGGCTGTTACCCTGGGGTGTAACTGAAATCTTACTAGTATCATTGGCTTAGTGGAAGCACTGACACTGAGGAGCAATGAATTTAGTTCCAATGATTTGGTCCCTTGAAAAGCGAAGTGTACATCTTCCTGTTGATGGAAATGTCACTGCTTCCTCAAAAGAAATCTCTACTTATGAAATTCAGCAACAAGAACATCTGAACACTGTATAATCCACCTGACAGTTTAGAAAGTCTCTTTTATCACTTTATCAGCATAAACCAATTGTTTTTGTTCTATCCCAGATGTCTGCAGAGGTCATTTCAGAGTATGGGCAAATATATAAATATGGCTCAGTATTCACTTCTGTTTGTCCCTCAAAACAAGCAATGCTTTCAGCCTCCGGACTCATTCTTCTCTTAAAGTGTGTTACAATTGAAGATGTTATCAAAGCAGGTGTCTTGTGGTGTTCAGCTACCTCTATTTTTACTTTCCGTAGTACTATGGCATTCAATCCTGCCTGCTTCCATTACCTTAAACTGGATGCCTCTGATCTTGGAAGATAAAGAGGTCCAGACATGACACACTACTGACAGGTAGTTCTACGTGTATTAGCAGAGCAATCATTTTTGAACAAGCACTGGACTCCAATAACCAAAGATGGCAAACACCTCACATACCAATCCAGAGCTGCCAAGAAGGAAAGAAAGCAGAGTGGAAGAGAGTTTAGTAGGAAGCATGATACAAGGAGGGTAACAAGGATGGTGTAGGGCCTCCTCCTCCTTGAGGAGAGGCCATATGAGGAGTGGCTGAGATCAGGTCAGCCTGGAGAATAGGAGAGGAGACCTTATTGCAGTTACAACTTCCATTATAGGGGAAGGGGAGGGGCAGGCACAGAAGGTGGTTTTCACCCAGGGCACTGGAACAGACTCCCAAGGAAGCAGTCACAGCACCAGCTTGAAAGAGCTCAAGAAGCTTTTGGACAATGCTCCAGGAACATGGTGTGACTCCTGGGCATGGTGCTGCACAGGGCCAGGAGTTAGATTTTGATGATCCTTGTGAGTCACTCAGAATATTCTGATTCTGTGATTCTGTCAATTTTACAGATTAAAATAAATTAATTTCTGCTTCACATGGCTTGCACTTGCCTGTGAGTGGTTATGTGGACAGTAATACATTTACCATTACAGATATAAAACCTAAAAGTTTATGTTTAAATTCCTGGAAAACTTCCTAGTACAAAGCTTTTCTCTTGTGCTTCCTTTTATCAGCTATGTGATTCAATACTTTACAAAGTATCAGTACCTATGGTCCATGACAAAAAACATATGGAAGAGACTTATCTCATTAAACTGCCAGGCCAGCTACTTGTTAAGTCTCTAGATCATTATGGTCTCTTATGTAATGAAGGCAGTTATATTGGTTTGGCATGGCCTGGTTTTTGGTAGCAGGTAGGCCACAAAGATGCTTCCAGTGAGAAGCTGCTGGAAGCTTCCACCATGTCCAGCAGAGTCAAACCCTGATGGTTCTGAAGAAGGACATGCTGCTGGACAAAGCTGGGCCAATGAGAGAGGCTGGTAACACCTCTGTGATGACATTTAAGAAAATCAAAACAAAGGCACAAGGTTTCAGCTTCTAGTCAGAGAGGAGGAGGAGGAG
>NC_031799.1:13013521-13126887 GCF_001522545.3 Parus major
ACCCAGTGGGAAGACCCAGCCTGTCTGTGGAAGACTGCACCCCATGGGAAGAGAGCCACAACACAGCAGTTTTGGGAGGACTGTCTGCCCATGGGAGGGACTCACGTTTGCAGCAGGTGAGGTTTGGCTGCTGCTCATGAGAGTGGACCCATGCCAGGGAAGTTCACAGAGAACTGTCTCCTGTGGGAGGGACCCCACAGCCTCACAGGAAGGACTCCTCTCCTGGAGCAGCCAAAGAAAATCTTGGTGATGAACTGACCTAAACTCCTATGCCTGTATTTTCTCTGCACTGTTGGGAAAGACAGAAGGGCTGGGGGGAAATGGTGTTTGAAGGGCTTATTTTACTTCTCATTATCCTCCTCTGACTCTGCTAGTAATAAATTTCACTTTGCAACTTAACATTAAGCCATTTCACCCTTGAAATGTTTTCTCCTGGTCCTTATCTTACTCATTAACCCCTCATTCATTTTTTCCCCTTTTTTCTCCTCTGCCCAGCTGTGGCAGGGGAAGGTGAATGAGCAACTCTTGTGGGTACCTGGTGTTTGGCCAATGTCAAACCACAACACCTGTATGAACACAAACAAAAATATTCTTATTTTCCTACTGTTGGCATAGTGAAGAATAAATCACATCTTCCTAAGTCTGTAAACAAGCCCTTTGGCATTGTTCAGTCAGACTAATATTTAATATTTATCACATAAATTATCATTACTACTAAATTCTTTGCAAATACAAATGTGAAAAGGATTTATCTCTGTCCTTAACTTCCTGGCACTGCTAAGATCATTCTCCATCCTGCCTGAAAAAACACAGCTCTCACAGAGAGCAGTGACCTCTAACCTGTCTGCCAGAAATTCCACTACAAGATAATGCAGAGAAGCTGAAGATGACATATTATCTCCAGAGTAACTCAGAATACGTTTGCATTGAGGATCAAGCTATCAATACATCTATCCTGATAAAGCCATTTGCTCATTTTCCAGGCCTTTTCATTCTATTAACTACAAAAGACCTACAGCAACGAGAGAGTAAATTCCTGAGGAACTAAGTGCTGATGAAGGTCAACACCAAATGTACTGCTAAAGAGGCTGTCATACAGAACTGAGAGAAGAGACATTATCCCTTTATGTGTGAAGAAAGAGGAAAATGCACGCTGAAGGGAAGGACTTTGGGATCTTAAATTGCTTCATCTGCTCCTCCTTTTTAGGAAAACATATTCATCACTATAGGGTGGTGCCTGGTAAAGCAAATCAATGTAGCATCAAATGCAACTAGCCAAGTAATCACATGCTTTTATTTTGAGGAATATCCAAAGCATAAAAAACTTACATTGCTCTCAATGCACCTAACAGACTACAACTTGCATTTTCCTCCACACCATACTGGGGGCAGCTGCATGCTAAATTTGAATGGAAATATTCAAGACTAAGATGATTCCATGTGATAGATTGGCATTTAAGAAACAAAGGGAAACACCTAAGGAGGTTAAAGGTGCTGGAGGCTGATGGGAGTTTTTTCTCCTGGCCAATAACTGGCCACTTCTGAGAACTGACAGTAGTTTTGACCATTGAAAAGTGAGATCAACCTGTGAACACCCCCCCCTTTAAACTCTCAGCCTTGGAATTTCTCTTTCTCTTTGGTTTCCAGCTTTGAAGAGGTAACAAGGCTCCAGTTCAGCCTCCTCCCGCCCAGGCTGGACAAGGCCGCGGGGGGGAGCGGGGCTGGCCACAGATCTGTGGTTCCTGGGGAGGATGGAGACCGTGAAGTGGCAGGAACCCTTTCCCAGAAGGGCTGAGCCCCCTCGGGGAGCTCACTGAGCCCTGCACAGCAGCTCTGCCAGGTCAGACCGGTTCCTGGCTCGGCTGGAATTTCTGCTGCTGCTGGGTTTCACCAGAGACTGCCGAGCAGGGGGAGGGAAGCCACTGGCTCGTAGCGTGCTGCCTCTGAGTGCTGGCCTGGCTGCGGAGATGCTGGCCACACTCCCCCAGCACAGCCAGCAAAAAATCTTCCATCACAAACAGCCCCAGCCGCTGCCCTGGCACAGATCATATGAACATCCACAAGAGCTGGGCAAGATTTTAACCCTTCCACTACCCAGATGAGACTTGCAGATCAATCCTTTCTCCAGACAGAGGGGAAGAGAGAGTGATCAACATGTAGAGAGACAACATAAACTACCAAAGACAGTGAAGAAAGGAATTAAGCCTCAGATGGGGACAGAATAAGGAGATGCACTAATAAGCTGAAATATTCTTTTGTTAAAGCTATGGAGATGGACAACAGTGTTCTGAAAAAACTCCTTTAATTCATGACAGAGTATTTTGGGGGAATAGGGTATTTCAAAGTGTGGATCTAAGCAAATGGTGAAGTAGTTGTGATCTTATGAGATGCTGGAACAGAAAAATGAAGTGAGAGTTGTTGAAGATTTGTGGCCCTTAAGAGACAAAGAGAAAACTTTTGTTTCCAGAGATGATCAGAGAGACAGATGAAGAGAATTTTTGCCTCTGAATAACTCAACCTTAAAATGACACCTCCTGAATCATGGCCCACGAACACACCTCGGAGTGGTGTGAAATGGGAGGAAAGGACTGATGGCAGAGTTTTCCGGGTGGCTGACATCAGAAAAATGGAAAGCCATGAGAAAATGGTTTTCTTGTGAAAAACTCCAGTGACAAAAGAGAACTTCTTTTTATCTACAAAGACTGATGAAAAAACTATAGCAAAGTTGGGACTGTTTTAACCACCAGGTTTTGTCTCTATGTTGTCAATTAAACACGGGAATGGTTGGGTTGTGGGGAAAAAGGGTTTCTGAAGGTTTTATTCTGGTTTGTTAATCTTGTAGTTTTGTTAATAAACTTTCTTTATTCCTTTTAAGCTTTAAGCCTGTTTTGCCCTTCTCCTAATCCATATCTCACAGCAAGAAATGAGTAGGTTTTCTAGTGATTTTTTTTTTTTTAGCTAATGCTTTAAAACCACGGCATTCCAAAAAGACGCTTCACTCATTTTTGCCCTACCCTGCTCCCTCCATTTATTTATTTAAGATGATTTTTGTTAGCTCTTAATTTCAGTGGTGCTGCTAGCTTAAGAAACCTTTCAGAAGGAAAGACTTAGTGTGGTGGTAGAGCACTGGTAATCTGAAGCACCGTTATAAAACCATTTCATCAGACAGAGCTTGAAGTAAGAATGAAAGATTTTTGAATTAGCTGTGCATTTCTGGGAGGTCCACTGTTGGCAGTTATTTATACAGAGAGTTAGGTATAGAATAGACACAAGCTGACAATTTCCTTGCACCTTCTCAGTTACAATACAAGGTGGGAATTCTTCTTTTCCCATTGTGCATTCATCAGGAGTTTTTTCTAAGTCTCACTCCAAATAATTCTGGAGTGCAAGACATGGAAATTTTGGACCTGATGCTTTGGGGTTTTTAATTGAGATCATCAGCTCTCCTGCTTCTTTGTGTAGGTCATAAATCTACACAGTACTAGTGGAATTTCTTATAATTCCTACTTATTGCAAAATTAATTGTTTTGTTATTGTGGTAATCTTTAAGAAAATATGAGAGAAGGGTATATATTTTCTCATTTAAAGCATTTATATCTGAACATTATTTGAGTGGTCAAAATATAACATGAAAGAGCCTGAGGAATTCAGTAATTTCTGAACAGGAATCTTTGTGTTTGTTTGGTCACATGTGGTACCCAAGACAACCTGGCATTCCAGTGGAAACTTGTGAATACTCCAATGTGGGTCAGACAATCAAGATATTTTTCAAGATAATGTGACATTTTGCCTAAACGGTATTTCAAGCAAGCTAGAAAGGTGCCATAGCAAGCAGAAAACAATTTATAAGAAAATCCAAGCAGATAAACAGATAAAGCAGAGATAGCTGCGAAAAAAGAGAAGAATTCAGGAGCCTTCTAACACTATTAGGGTCTTGAATCCATGCTGGTGCCTTAAAACTTTCCTCTATATTCCCAGGGGGAAGGACTTTTCTTCTGTAACTGGATTTTATAACTACTCCAAACATCGTACAAAAAAAAGCACATGAACTGTTTTGCTTAAGCTAAATTAATATGATCTTTTGCGACAAACAGGTACTGCATCAACAGTACAGCAGAGGACATGCTAATGGTGAGTTCAAGAAACAATGAAATCTTGTCAGTGGTAAATGCGTCTGGAATAATTCCATTTAAAACTGAGTATCAAAGCACAGGCAAGGTGAAAATGTACACCTACTTGGAAAGGAATCAAGCCACTTCCCTCCTAAGAGTGCTTCCCATGTTCCCAGCTGCCCTAATACTATATTAAACAAAGACCATTCAGTCTGAAATTTTTCTTTCCTTCCTTTAGATAAAAGAATACACATGCCTCACACTATGTTCAAAGTTAGTGAAACTGCTGTTCCAAAAAGTCTTACAGAAGATAACAAGTGCTTCGACTTTAAACTGCAAGCTTTCTATTCAACTTCAATTTTCAGGCATCTCCCTGAAGACCGTGAACAAGATGCCTAGGATGAGAGGGGAAAGAATTTCAAGATGTCAGCATTGTCTCTCATGGCCACAGACACAGACGAGGTGTCAGGTATGAAAGGAAAAAAGGTATGAAAAGTGTCCTTATGAAAGAAAATTATTATATCATGCCAGGGACAGACACTAAAATTCAGAGCAACTGGAACAGTATGAGCTTCACAGAAAAAAACAGGAGCTACAGTAATGCAGTGGATATAAGGTACTGCCATCACATCCATCAGCTGTGCAAATGCTGCAGTCAGAAGGATAAACTGAAGGCCCCTTCAAAGATCTCAGCTCTGCCCCTCTCTGCAGTACTGCTATCACACATTTGTCACACAGCTCTCCCTCTCTGTGTAGACACTGTCAGCAGAGATGTGTCAGCATCAAACAACACAGCACAGCAATGGAGGTCATCAGGTCCACACATAACAATCTCATCAGTTTGTGGGGTTACACCTGGATGGTTTGGGAAAGTGCATATTAGCTCAAAACTTTGTTTTAGGAAAAAAAAAAACCCAAAACAAGCAGAAGGTAATATTAAAAAAATGCAGATTCATAAATCCACTCTACCTTCATAAAAATGTAGATGTATCCTCTGCCCATTTCTAACAATCCTGTCCTGTATTTAAAGGACAGGTATATTTGTATTTGATTCTAAAATGAAAGTCAAAACTCTTCCAGATTTCACTTTGCAATTCTTCAGTGAAAAAGACTGGATGAAGATTGTATCAAAAAAGATGGATAAAGCTCAAGTATTCTGAACTATACTTCCTTGTTCTATTTTACACTGATTTTATGTCCTTACATATGTCCCACTTACAGAATTATTGTATTTATACTGTCAACTAGCACAGCTAGATTAGATTTTACTCTGAGAAAAACAACTGGGAAGTCATAAACAGGATTTTTCAATCAGAGGAGTTGGTAATGCAACAACACAACAAAAAGTTAATACTGGCAGAATACAACAAAACTAAGCACACTCTACACGCACAACAGGGTAAATGTACTTTTTTTTTTAAAGATACTAAAAAGCCCTAGTTGTATGGTTTAGCCATACAAGAAATGGCCTGGTTTTGAAGAATCTTATCTCCTAAGACACACACAAACACACAGTGAAAAGCAAAATTAAAAAGTAAGTCTAATTTCTGAAAGAATGGAGTATAAGTTCTTGAATTACTTCTTTTTTTTTTGCAAAATATAATAATAACTCTTCCATAAAATTTAACATACACAAATATGTGAACTAACTATATTTATATTTTTATTTTCCATAATCAGAAAATTAAGGCTGCATGAAACAAGTGCAAAGAAACTTGGGAAAATTTCATTCCTTTTTTCTCCCATGAACCTAACTTGAAATAACCATTGGCAACAGGTTTGAACGACAGAGTAAAATTCAAATGAATACACTGAGAAGCTGCATCTCAGGAGCAATGCAAAACAGTCTGTGACACGCTTCATTGAAATGGATTTGCTTTACAGTGATGAATTTTGATGATTTGCTTTTCAGTGTAATGGGACAATTAAGCTGTCCATTTACTTTTGCATACCATTTCCAAAACACACAGCATAGCATGCAGTAATTAAATTTTACTGCAAACATAATACTAGTCTCACTTGAAAGTGATGGTTCCATATCATAGTAACAGTTCTCACCACTAACCCACAGATCAGAAGTCCTTTGACATATGCTTGTATTTTTGAGACAGGCAGAATTTCTTCAGCTGCTCTCATTATACAGAAAGCAGAGCTGCCACTTCCCACTCTGAAAATTTAAGAGTATGAATAAAATACCAATAGTGAGCTCCTACATTCCTTCCATGCAGTCTGAAGAGAAATAAACATGAAGAAAATTGATAGAAAAAGCCCTCAAAAAGGTGGAAGAAGTAGAGCCAACACAATACACTCAGTTTTTCCTCTTTGGCTGCAGGACTTCTGCAATAGTGATAATTTTGTGTTGCAAAGGCTCTGCAGGGCTTTCAGGCACATGTTTGTTGGGAGATAAGCAGTAAGCTGATATATTACTGTAGGTGTAATTTCAAGATGTGTATCTGCAAAAACCTAATACATCTTCATACTAAACCATGTCCCATTGAAAAGTAGATTTCCAAGAAGACTCTGGATAACTGCAAGTCCCATCCTTCTCCTCTGCTGAACTACATAGCCCCACTTATGTAGTCCTAGACATCAGACAGCTTGATATTACTGAGAGAAACCAAATCATTGAGCATATTTAACTTACATATTTTCTATTCATACAGATTTTAGCCCATCTGCAGTCATTCACACATTTTATAGTTAATAGGTAAAATACTTTTCTTTCAATGCTGTACAGCTTGAAACAAAAAACTGTTTTATGCAGTCAGTGCCACAGATATACTAGGAGAACTAGGAGAGTAACTAGACAATGGGATTTAAAATGAAAATATGCCTTGTGCAAAAACACTCCTATCCAAGCAAAGTGACAAACAGGCTGCAGTAGGGCTCCTCCGAGAAGATCTACAGTGCTCTCAGGCATTCAGGGATGCATTCAGCAATATGTGTCCTTTCTTCCATCATTAAAAATGGTAATTTTGTAAAAGAAAAACTCTTAGTGTGGAGCCCTCTGTTTCCAGGTTTGGCACTACAAACATCTAAATGCAAAACTAAAACCAAAAGACCCTCATGCACACAGAGAGTAGGCTGTCTCTGCCAATTTAACTTTACATTAAAAATGTCTTAACTAATGAGGTGCAAAATATGTACTTTGAAGCTCTGTAGAAAAACTACCAGTAATGTATAAAATTATATTCTTAATACCTTAAGTTATACTAATCTCTACAGACTGTAAATTAAAAGATTTGTTATTGAATTTGAATGGGTTTCCTCATTTTTTTCTTTTCAGATAATCTTCTTTGATAAAGCTTAGAATTTTTTTGTAGTTTTATTTAATTCTTAACGTTTTAATCCTTTAGGTTTGGCTAGTCCAAGTTAGAGCATTAAAATCTCAGGCTGCTGAATCTAAAATTTAAGGATTTTTTTTCCAAAGAATAATACAGATTTATGTATCCAAACTGCACCTCCTGCATAAATTACATCATTCTCTTCTTTTCTTAGTGCCAACTAACTGCACTACCTTAACAATCTAAACATGAGTTTAGACTCCAGTAGAAGAACATATAAAGTTTATTTTCTCTTTTTGTATTTTTTTGTAGAGAACAGTGATGCTAAATAGTGTCAGGTCCTGTACCACCTCTGTGGCTGCTGCTTGTTAACTTCTGGACACTAGGCTTTGAGCCTCCTGCCTGAGGAGATGGGCAGCTTCTTTTGCACCTTTGGATATACCCTGTCTGCCCTTGTGAACTCACACAAATCCAGTTTATTAACCAGTCCTCAGTCCTCTTGGATGGTGGGTATTAAATGCTATATCGACACATCTTCTAAATACCTCCAGGTATGCTGACTCCACCGCTTCCCTGGAGAATCTGGTCTAATGCTTGACAACCTTTTTTTGTAAGCAAAGTGTTCCTAATATCCAATCTCTTGAAAAAACTTGAGGCTGTTACCTCTTGTACTATCAGTTGTTGGGAGAATAGGCTGAGCCCACCTGGCTACAACCTCTTTTCAGGGAATTGTAGAGTGGTAAGGTGTTCATTGAGCCTCCTTTTCTCAAAGCTAAATACCCCCAGCTCCCTCAGCTGCTCCTCACAAGATTTGTGCTCCAAACCTTTCACCAGTTTTGTTGCTGTTTTGAAGATGTGCTCCAGCACCTCAAAGTCATTCCAGAAATGGACAGCTTTCCAGCCACTCTGCCCCAGCCTTTGGCCCTGCCTGTTGTGGCCAAAGAACAGGGCCCAACCCTTGACCTTGGTGAACCTCACACCATTGCCTCTAGCCCATCAATTCAGCCTGTCCAGATCCCTCTGCAGAGCCTTCCTGCCCTCCAGCAGATCAACAGTCCCCCCCAGCTTGGTGTCACCTGCAAACTGACTGAGGGTGCACTCAATGTCCTCATCCAGATCATCAATAAAGATATTAATCAGGGTTGGTGCCAATACTGAGCCCTGAGGAACCTTACCAGTGATCAGCCCCAGAAGGATGTAACTCCATTCTGTGCCACTCCCTGGAATAAGCCATCCACAGTTCTTTATCCAGCCAACTGTCCCCCCATACAAGCTATGAGCAGCCAGTTTGTCCAGAAGAATGTTGTGGGAAATTATTTCAAAAGCTTTACTGAACTCCAGGTAGACAACATACAGAGCTGTTCCAGACACCCTGTCATAGAAGAAGACCAGGTTCTCAAGCAAGAACTGCATTTCCTAAACACATCTGTCTGATTCCCTGGTTGTCCTGTAGGCCCTGCATGATGGCACTCATGATGATCTATTCCATGATCTTCCCTAACACTGACAGGCTGACAGACCTGGAATTCCCTGGATCCTCCTTCTGGCCCTTCTGTACATAGCCATCACACCTGCCAATCTCCAGTCACCTGGGACTTCCCAGGTTAACCAGAACTGCTGTAAAATGATGGAAAGTGTCTCAGTGAGCACATTCCCTCAGTACCTTAGGGTGGCTCCCACCTGGTCCCGTAGACTGTGTCTTAGTAGTGTGGCAGGTCGATGACCAGTTCCCCTGAAGTGTGAAGGCTTAATTCTGCTCCCTGTCCCTGTTTTCCAGCTCAGAGGGCTCAGTACCTGGGGGACAACTGGTCTTACCATAGAAGACTAAGACAAAGAAGGTACTAGGTACTTCAGCCTTTTCCATGTGTTTTGTCACTATGTCTCCCCCTGCCTCCAATGAAGGATGGAGAACTACATTAGCCCTTCTTTTGTTATTGATGTATTTATAGAAGCACTTTTTACTGTCTTCTATGGCAGTAGCCAAATAAAGTTGGACTTTGACTCTTTTGATATTCTCCCTACATAACCTCATGACATCCTTGCAGTCCACCTGAGTACACTATCTTCTCAGTAATGATTTACTACAATTATATCTTTGATGTATTGGATATATTTTGATATATCTGATGTCATAAAGAGATTTCATCCATTTTGTGCTTTCAGATTCATCAACTTCCAGCTGCAGGGACCCTCCACTATTGTTTCTGTGCTTTTCCTGCTGATACAGAGAGTGTCAGCTGTATCACTAGTCATATCAAGGTTGTTTAATATTATGGGTTGTTCAGAAAAAGACAGAGGCCTTGATGTCACAAAGGAACATGGCAGAAGTTCTGGTGTTTTGTTTTGACCTATGCCCAGCCTCTGATACACGTCACAACAACAATCATACTTACGTGCCTTCTCTGAGGAAGGATTGGGAAAATAAAGCACTGCTTTGTGCAAGCTGCAGGTGTAGTACTTTGTACTAAACTTGGCCCTGGCAGAAGGGCAGCAGAAACTGTTTCATAAATGCGTCTAGTCTTAGGGTTTCAAAAATACACTAGTTGAAAGTAACTGAAACAAAGCAAATTACATGCAGGGATATGTGCAGTCAATCATACAACTTCTAAAAATACATGTGAGACAACTAATGCTACTTCTCTGTACATGCCAGGAAGCTGCCCTGTGCTGTCTCACAAGTGTCCTGTGCTCATGAAATGAAGTGTGGCTCCATCCAGTAGCAACCAGCAGCTATGGGCTATCTGTTCTGGCCAATCTGCCTTACTCCATGATCATGACCTCTGTGTTTCTCTTCAGCCTCTTTTGGCCAACTTCTCACAACTGGATTCTGTTCCCAGAGGATTCACAGAAATTTTCCTCCTTCTCCTTTCCCTCCTCAGAAGCCCTCTTGTTAATTGGAGAAATACCAAAGTGAGGAAGACAAAAAGCCATTAAGTAGTAGTGCTTAATGGAATAAAATTACCAATAAATGTCAGTGTTTAGGAAGTAACTTCTGCCTAAGGAAACAGCATTGTTTACTGCATGTGCTTAAAATATTCACACCCTCTCCTTCCTTTACTCATGGGATTTTTCTCTCCATTAAAAGTCAGCAGATAAGAGCAAAGAAAGGGCTGTAATTACTGCAATGAGACTTCCTCAGCTCAGTTCCTAATAATAAGTGCAAGTAAACACACACATGCACACACTAGGGTTATATTGTTATCAAGCTCTTATGGGACAGAAAGGACTGCTTCATAATGGTACTTGCTCAAAATATATAGAGCTATTACTTGCCTCTGAAATAATGCAAATATCATCAATACAAGAATCCAAAAGCTACAGTGTGTAAGAAATATTTAACCTATACTACATGAAAAGTGAAAAATGTTTGAACAAAATATAGCTTGTGGTTTCCTTACACTATGAGTTTTCAGTTAAGTCAATCTTTGTATCACCCACACACGAATCTTGTGACTGAAAAAGAAACACATCTTACTTATAATTATATTTAACTGACAAGAGTATATCATCTTATTTACAGGAAAAGCAGGGAGATATGTACATCTATGGGCTGGTTAATCCCATTTGAAAAATCTGTATTGTAGAATAGTAGCAACATATCAGTAAAGTAGATTAAGAATCATCCATCCAACAGATCTCCATAAAAGTAACCAAAGAGAAATTATTGCTGCTTGGAAAGGTTCCTGGTTGGATTTATGAAGTGTCATTGGCATATATACTCACAAGTAAATACAAACTCACTGCAGAGGAAATTTGCAAACAGCCAAAGATTACTAAGAGTGGAAAATGATGACAGCAAAAAGTCATGAGGATCCATCTGATGTATACTATAGTATGTAGTAACAAGGTACATCTCAAAGGTAACAAAAAGTCAAACGGTACTGAAAGTTGTATTTTATACTTTCCTGTTTTGAAAACATACCTGTTATTCACAAATTTGGGGTAGAACAGAACAGAGAGGCAACTTCATAGGTAAAATCAGCAATACCAGATATAAAAAAATAATCTTCTCAATATATATGAATGAAAATCTAAAATCACTATCTTTTAAGAGAACATTAAGCACTGAGGGAAGAACATGTAAATCTGTACCATTTTGAGAGAGATTACAATCAATCTTAGCTTCAACACTTCAAGAAATGCACGTATAAATGAATGTTTTTATTATTACAAAATGCCATCTTCATCTTGATAGTTCAGATCTTGAAAGGCACATTTCAACCTAGCCATAACCCTTTTTACTCCCTACAGTTCCCCACACAGACACCTGGACTAGCCTTTCACATAACCCTTTCTGCCACATCTGCTTGTATGGTTCCCATGTCAGACTCTGTCCTCTCCCAATAAAAGTGTCCAGCCACGGCTCCATGACTTCCATGCTCAAAGACTGCTGGGCTCAACTAATGCTATCCAAAGAGACAAGGACATTCATTTGGGGTTTTGTCCTCCTCTAATCATCTTTCTGTTTCCCAATGCCTTTAACACTGCTCAGACAGATAGAAATACATCTCATTACTTTAAACAAGGCTAATAAGAAAATTTGCTCCTAGACATCTCTGATACAAAGTATATCTGAAAGTACCATACTGAAAGTCATTGAAAATATCAAACTTGTCAACAGTATGAAAGTTACTAATGTTGTTTAATGTTAGAACATAAAGTTCAAAGAATGGCTTAATGTTATCAGCTGCTTAAATAATGCTGGAATTAGTTTATATTTCTATCATTGAAATCTAAAGGTCTGTTTGGCTAAATACAGTATTATTGCTCTTTTCTTAATGCATTTGAAAGGGCAATGCTGCAATCTTTTGACAGAAACACAGAAAAATAATGTAGGCTTTTTAAATAATTTATAATGAACTACATGCTGGTTTATACTTTCCTTCAACTTACTGCTCCAGGTACAACCATACAAGAGTTGTCACTGTCAAGAAAAAGCATCAGTCCTCAGCAAAAAAAAAAGTGACATTTGAAAGGCATGGACATAAAAAGCAAAAAAAAAGGCTCGCATAAATAATGTTTTGCTTTTCACAATGTGCAAGCATAATTTTAGAAGGCTGACTTCTGATAAGGAATTGCTTGGTGCCAGCAGTATGCAGGAGAAATACACATATCCTCTACTTCTAATACTTTTCACTTCACAACCCCCATTCTACTTCTGCCCTTTTCTCCTTTACCTGGTCCTACATTTGTTATCCTAAACACAATACACTGACAGTAGTTCAAAAACCTACTTACAGGAATCATCCAGTTGGCCAGGTCACCATACTTAGACACCTGCATAGCTCCAAGCATTGTCAAATCAACATGACCTCTGGTAACAGAAAGTGTGTAATTAGAACATCATGTTCAAGTAACAGCCCACAAATCTTAACAAGCTTTTGTTCGTTCACATTACATCAATTTAAAAATGGTGGCATATGACAAAGGTAGCAACTATTTGTTGTACATGTACTTGGGGTTTTTTTCCCCCTAGATGTATCACTGATGCAAATGTCTCTTTATGCCTACTGAGCCTCAAAAATGTTCCTACTTTTGTCTGGTTTGGTTAATTGCATGCACAGTCAATCATCTCTGAACTCATACCTTTTAGTGCACTCTTTAACATATTTACAAACACCCATTATCTTTTCAGAGCCATTAGGATTTAGTGTTTGTTTGCATCCAACCTCCTTTCCGAAAAACAAACAAAAAACAGGTGCAGACATTGAATTTCCATTAAGGAGGTGGAATGAGGATCACAGTTGCAAGCTGAGCAAAGAAAATATACCGAGTACAGATACAGATTAGATACTTGGAAATGACCAAAAAATAGTTGTTAAAACATCATTATAGATGTGTTTATAGATGGCCAGGTGGTGGTAGGCACAAACATCACCATGGTATCTTTTAGTTCGGTGTTTTTTTTATTTCCAGTAGCTAGATCTAACTCTCTGTAAACCATCACTGATTGAGTCCATGATAATTTTACAGGTAGTTAAAGGCTAACCACATTTGGAAGAAATACTAATGAGCTCAGCCACTGACGCAGTTTATTCTTTTCCTGTTTCAAAAAGATCAGTTTGTGTTGTTACATACCCTCTTATCATTGCAAATGATTCATCGCTAGAGAAATAGGAAGAACCTGGAAGAACAGTGACTGTCTCCTTACCTGTAAAAGAAATAAGCTACAGTATGTATTTTGTTTCTTTGACAAATGAAGTCACAGCTATTTAACAAGAAATAAGAGGTTTTTATCAAATTCCTTTAGATTCAGTACAACTACAGACCTGATTACACTTACTATGTCACATGTAAACCTAATCAATCCTATTGAATTGTGAAGGAGTCTGTTCCGAGTTTTTAATAAGATTGCCTGCTCTTTGACCACCAGCAGTTCCAGGCAAGCCAGCATGAACACCAGAGTGTATGAAATATCTATGGAGTTTAGCTTTCTGCTCCATTCACAGAAAAAGTGAGAATTAACTGTCTTTTGGAACAGAGAAAGATTAAGTCCTCAGGACACAGAGAGGCTGCAAAGAAAAGAAAGCAGATCAGATTGAACAGTTTATAGTGCTAATGATGAAAAATACATAAAAAATGAATGGCAGGTCTGGATTATTCTTGCTTTTTTTAAAGGGCACAAGAAAATGTGCTTCTGTGTGCTGTACTGTTCTCTGAACAATGCTTGAGTCAAGCAATGGAGCACACCTGGAAGTGTCTTATTTTGATTCTGTTCAGGTCCCTTTACTTCCTCTTCTGCCTGCTCTTTGAATCAGTCTAAGCTACAAACATTTAGACAAGGTGCTTCTGAAAAGTCAGAAGAAACACAAACGAAGGTGAAAAGTATAAAACAAGCATGGTAAACTTGAGAGAAAAAAAAATAGCCAAAATATTTTAGCAATATGTGACATAGTAAAGAAACAGTGTAGCAAAAAAGGGGAAGGGGAATGATACATCATTAAACAGTTACCAGAAAACAAAGTGAGATTAACTAATAGAATGGGAAAAGGGAAAGGAACAGCACATAGAACTTAAAATAGAGATCTAAGATATGTGCTTTAATTATTGAATTCATCTGAGGTGTATTTCATGCCATTTGTATGGAAATTAAATAGAATAGTATAGAATTAAGGTCATACAAAGTGAGCACTTCTCAATAATTCACCATGCTAGTACCCAGACCTGCTGAGACAGCCTGAATTATCTTTCCCTACAGGGCACCCACCCAAGGCAGCTAGAGAGAAAACAATCTGGGTTTGGAGGCAACAACATGGAGAGAGAAGTCTGGGATAAAGTGACATGGTAATGATGAGAATAAAGAGACACAGGTGTAGGAGCACAGAATAATGTAAAAAGAGCACCACATTACCCACTTCTTAAAGTGTTCTCAGGAGGTCAGTACTTTTAAATATTTCTGCTGTAATACAGTGGTCAATCTTTCAGTTGCAGTCAAGATATACTTCATATATCATTAAGAAAATGGGACAAACAGGAAGATCCGTACATACTTCAGAGCAATACAATTACATTTGCAGAAAGAAATTTGGCAAAAGCCAAAATCAGGTATTTGTTTTAAAAACTTTACACTGAACTTTGGGGCTGATACTGGATCATTCCAGTTAATGAAAGACTGCAAGATTAATTTCTATTCCTCTTCCATTCAGCTCCCATTTTCTTCACATGGTTTTAAAAATATAAGTGAAAAGCACCTAGAATGGTCCTAATCCAACCCATGTGACTGTTTCAGCAATTACAGGAATAATTATTTTAGTGGTAGGTCTGATGTTTGTCTACCCCATGTCCTGTTTACTGCAACTTCAGAGGGGCATGTTAAGCTCCTTAACATCAAATTTACAATACTACAACAATCTAATTTTTCATGTTGCATTCTGACCTGTTATGTTAGCTTCATCTCTTCCAGATTAATTTTCAAAAAATAATTGTCAACTGTAAATAACAATTCAAGATCATCTCGATTTCCATGTTAAAGCACAACTTTTTCAGAGGATTTGTGAAGTTCTTGGATATTTTTTCACTGCCACTCTGTTAATATGTTCATTTTTCATATGCACCTATATTAAAACTTAAATTCTAATGTGCATGCATATAATTTCACTCACAGTATTTTTTTCTTCTAAGTATTTTTTTCCTTTCAGTGACTCCTCTGACACATTCCTTCATGTAGTTATCAAACAATTACATATATACTGATGAAATGCTGGACTCAATTTCTTAATTAATTTTTTACTTCAAACCAGAAAATGCCCTCAAGTAACTCCACATTTAAAATATAGTAGCAGAGGCAATTACATAGCATTGCAAAAGTATCACTTAGCTGAGCCAAGCACCAAATGTTTCAAGTCAGTGAACAATTGCTCAACTGATTTTAAATAACATTAAAATCAAATTAGATTAAAAATATTTTATGTCAATGCTTGAATTCCTTTGACTTTTCAGGGTTTAATTGTACTTGTCAACAACCATTAAGAAAGGTACTGTCTGTATACATACATATGTAGACACCCATACTCGTATGGGTGCCCATACATGTATGTGTACATATATACGTGTATACATGCATGTGTATTTTTTAACAAAAAATATTAAATGTATATGTAAGTCTAAAATGTCAGGTCTGTAACATACACCATTAACATCAACAACAAAGTTACAAAGCCTACTTCTGTTTGTCACAGTGCAATATTTAAGTGTATTTTTACATGGATACACAGAATGTACACAGGCACAACTTGTCCATGAAAAAAATATAAATCAGGTGCACTAAATCATAAGAAACTTACATTTTTACATTGAATAGCATCTTCTGAGGTGAAATGCCCCTAAACAGCTGGGCAACAACAGTATGTGAGAATGGCCAGCCCCTGCTAAAAGTGGCAAAAGCAGCTGCCCACAGGAGAGCCCTGGGTGTGCCAGGTCCCAGCTGGGCAGCTCTTTCCCCTGCCTTGGCTACCACTCCCTCTCTGAATGCAAATGAGTTATATTCCAGGCTGGGAATAAACCAGGCCATTATACACAGGATGTTTTAAAACATGTCTCAAGCACAAATCATTGAAAACCATTTTTTAGAAGACTCAAGGTGAAAAGCAGCAGGAAAACAAATCCATATTCCCTTACAGGCTGCACAACACAATCTTGCTTCTGAAAAGGATGATTTGAACTTTTACTCATCATCCCAGAAGAGAGTCTCTCTCCACAGAGCAAAACTGTCACTTAAAAGAAAACAAATATATTAATATTTATTATCAAATAAAACAGGACTCTAGGTTCAAATACAGTATCAAAAGAAAATTTTAAAATTAATATGGTTATTAATTTCCCACAAATTAAATTTAATTATTTACCTGCATTAATCAGATCTGGATCTACTTCATTTTCAAGTGGATAAGGACCCTAAAAACAATACACATGTATGTCAAGCTTTATAATAAAATACCTTTAAAATACAATCAATAATTACCATAGTATTTCTAATGCTGATCACCAAAACCATATCACGGCAGACATGCATTTTTTTATCTTTTTTATCAGAATTTAATTTTTTCGTCAGAAAAGAATCCTGACATTACAAGTCACAGTTTATATCAAGTAACATATCAGGGCTGATGGACATACCGTTCAAGGACGTTAGAATTATTAAACAACCATGAAGCCAGGAGTTTCACATGGGTTTCTTTTTGTTCTTAAGTAAAGTGACATTTTTCAGAAAAATGTCATAACTGCAACTTCATTAAGCCATACGACAACAAAAATAATTTTCACTTTAAGCTTTAGTTAAAATTATGTTTTCCCAGGTTTACAATGCTTGGTCTTGATGGTTTTGAGTCCGAAAACATATGCACTTAAGGACATCCTTAGCAAAGTAGCACCATAATCATAAAATGAGCATTCCCTAAAAAACTTCCATGCAGCATATTTTATAATGAAATAATAATATAATAATATAATATTGTAAATAATAAAATATTATCAATATTTTATGATAATACATGAGAATTATGAGAATTTTTATAATACCACATTTCTTTGTAATAATATGTAATATAATACATAATACATAATTTTGTATATAATATGTATAATATGTATATTGTATATATTATATGTATATAATAATCAACTTGGAGGTGAGCAGAAAATAAAACTCAGGTATAGCAAAATAAAAATATAATATACTGTAATAACTGTAATAAAATATAATATACTATAATAACTGACCAAGATATATTCTTACCAAACCCAGGACTCCATTTTCACTCTGTAAGTGAACAGTTATGTCTGGACTAATGAAGTTACTGGCCAACAGTGGGATTCCAATACCCAGATTAGCTGAAAAGAAGTGGTTAAGGCAGAAACACTTGCTGCAAACCAGTAAATTTTCAAAAATTACTGTTATACTATGAGTAGATTAGAACAGTTCCCTTGACAAGCACCTTTGTTTTTACTTAGATACCTCATATTTGTGATGAATTATTTTCACATTTGGACTGTCTAATTGCATTCTGTCAAATCCTTTACATGACAAAAAAGTCAACAGTGCAAATAAAGCCTCTTTTCCAACTTTTCCAAGAAATTCTTGTGACACATTCAACTGCGAATAAAGCCACCAGACGTAAAAACTCCACCTATTTTATACCACAGCATCCCTTCTATTTCAGTTGGGTATTAATAAAATGAGAAAATCACAGGGTCTGGCAAAGACAATGAGCACAATACTCAATTTGTTCTAAACAAACCAGATGGTTTCTTATTCTAGTCAGCAATCACTTTAACCTATAGCACAGCTGAAGGATACCATACATGCCATCCTCAAACTCTAAAGCAGCCCGTTTGATGATCCTCTCCCTCACATTGTCTCCTTTTTTTTGTTTGGCTGCTGAGTCTTCAGGCTTTCGGATTGATAAGCGCTGCAAAATAAGAAGTAATCCCAAGTAAAGATTAGAATCCAGATTCTTGCTTCTCAAGACACAAAAGCTGAAATATTTGGCCTAAGAATAAAGTTATTTATTCATCTTCTTCTACAAAGAAACCGACCTTTTATTTTATGCATTCAAGCTTAGCTAAGCCAATAGAGTCATCAAATATTGCCAACGACAGAGCAAAATATTATTTCTTTGTATTGCTGAGCCTGATACACAGAGAAGTGCTGAAGAAGGCACCAAGCACTAGTGCAAATAGTAGCAAGTTTGAGATTAATTACCCCAGAGATATCTAAATAGATTTGTAAAATGTCAGCCAAAAATACAAATACTGCTCTCTTTCTGCACTCTTTTAATTCAATGAGCTATTCTAGATTTATAAGGATAAGACAGACAAATGCCACTCATCTAAAGATAATGGGAGCTAAGAATCAAAATTTTCAAACTTAACTTTCTATAATCTTGCAAAGCCCATGAAGTTGTTTCCTGATATTTTCTCATCTTAAGTTCATGTTTTGTAAATCACATGTAAGTGAAAATGCCATGACATTCAAGAAGTTCATGGCATCTTTCTTTTAAATTATTATCTACAGGTTATGTTCTTTACACATTTCTCATATGCATATAAAATTCCTCTGGGCAACGTCATATGTCTTCATATCCTCTCCTACTTGAGGCTACAATTAATACATCAGAAAAAATGATCCTGTTACTTTTCATCACCACAAAAGAATTTTTGCAGAGTCACTTTCCCCATAGCTGTCAGAAACAGTCAATATCAATCCTCTTGACTTTCCCATCAACTTCATTTTTACGCCTTGGCTATTTTCCCTAGAATTGCTTCACTTGTGGATTATGGATAAAATAAGGACAATTACAGAGGGTTTCTACACAGCAAAGAGAAGGCTGGATAGAAATTCTAACTGATGCTAGAGAGACGACTTCTGAGCTATATTAGGCAGGAACTGCTATTCAATGTCAGTAAGAAAGTAAGTAAAGCCAGTAAGTAAAACTTCTCTTTATTTCTTATATTCCTCATCTTCTCTTACCACTAACTATACTCACTACTTTTCTGAGTACAGTTCAATTATGAAATTTAACAGAAGAGTAAATAAATCTGCCATTTCTTCCCTATACCTATACCTAGTGAGGGGTGCCACTGCTAGAATTAAAAAATTGCATAAGTGAAATTAATCTCAGTTACAATTTTGCTTGGCAGTTTATAGTAGCTTTTTCCTTCACCCCTGCCCTACTTTTTTTCTGAAGCATATAGGGCAGAGGGCAGATGACTAGGTAGGTATTCTTCAGGTATTCAGTAGGTATTGACTAAAGAAGTATTCAGTTACACAGCCAAGATGCAGCAGAAGCAATTATTAAACAAATGAAAAAAATATTTGTCATAAAAGGTAAAAAGCTTTTCAGGGAGATAATGCAGCCATCCAGAAGAAGAGATCAGGCCATTAATTGCAATCTAACCCAACAAAACCAGAGGAAAAAAAAACGTTTTGACACATCTGTTTGCAGTCAATTACTCAACAATATGCAATATACTTTTGCAGAATGAACAGATGGAATGAAAAAAATGCTTCTTAACCTTAGCATTCACAAAAGAGAATGCTTGGAGAAAAGGTCTTTTATGACTTCCTAGGACTTTGTGACTTGATTTTAATAACAGAAGTTTAATTATTACAATTCCTTTCTGCACTTTTTTTCTCGCAGAATTTTTTTTTCCTTATGTGATATATTTTCTATTCTACCAGCTTTTCTGATGACATTTTGAGCAATTCCCTCTTCCAGAGTATCAGGAGACAGAAGAAATACAGAATTTTCAACTGCACTGTAAGAGCATTGTCACATCACCAAAATGAATACAGGGACATAGCCTGAGTGTAGCAAAGCTACAGAAACAAAGAACAGCCACATTATCATAGTTTTCTTGGGTGTTTTCAGTGGTGGAACATTATTGCAGCAATTTTAATAGCTACTGACATATTTTACTCAGAACAGAAAGGCTACCAGTTTAAAAAGTTCCCAATTAAAGAAAAGGGAACAAAGGTTTCCAGAACCTTTGAAACATAACTAATTCAGTACACAGCATAAAAGGAACTGAGGCTGGCCCTGTGTGCCCACATTAAAAGATATCCAGTGGAAAACAAAGTATCTACTTGTCAAAGTCAGATCCTTGTCTAGGTGTTCCCCTGTTGTGTCTACAGCAGGTGAACTGAGAAAGGGAAGGAGAATTTAGCAGCATTTTCCACTATATTTTTCAACTGCAGTAAAGTTATTCAGGGCTGCAGGCAATTGCTCTAAATTATTCAGGAACTGAACTATAGGGTCTGAAGTATAAGAAAGAAGGCTCAACCAACAAGGCCCCACCTAACTATATAAGTACCTACCTAAGCTCCAGTTTTCAGCAAAACTTGATGGGTCTTTCTCACGCTACTTTCTCAGTGCTAGGACCTGGTGGCTAGACTAAAAACCATGTAAATTTTAAATACAGCCCAAGCTAAAATATATTGTGACTGAGAAGCTCAGCTACTTACTTCAATTCTTTTCTCAAACTTCTCTCCTTGTAACAGACGATCAACATAGATTTTGGGAACATGAATATCTTCTGGGGCAAATGCTCCTATGTCAACAATTTCTTCTACCTACAGAGTGAAAAGGAAAAGGGAAAATACTTAGAAAAAATAATACCAATTAAGTTTTGAAATGAAACATTAAATATACAACAGATCACATCAAGAAAATTAAGGAATAGGACAAAATGGATACCATCTTTAAAACAGGTTAACTTAGATGCTTTTCTTTCATTTCTTCATACAAAGTGAAGGTAATTTATGTTTGAATAGGCCCATTTGTATGGCAAACTTGAAGAAACATAGTGTGTACAGTTACATCAGAGTTGTTTGTAACTACAAAAGATGTCTACTCAAACAGAGAAAAATCAATATACTAGTAACAAAATATCAAAATAATAAGGCAGATTTATTAATTTTGAGGACACAAACACAGAAGGTGAATAAAAGTTTTCCATGGTGTAGTCAAAACAAAAATAGAAAATATTTGAAGTGTAATAATGGATTGCAAGAAAGAATATAAAAGATGAAGATCTAGAGGTCTTTACAGTTAGTGAAACAGATTCAGCACAAAATGACACTCATGCACACGTAGTAGATTTGAAATGTCACCTATCAGGGGCACCACAGACAGAAGGGGTTTCCTTCCTTCTATGCCTGAGTTGGGGGTGATCTAGTTGGAGACCCTGCTGAAAGACAGATACCTGCAGCACAGACCCTCAGCCATGGCTGGTGCTTTCCCTGACAAGTCTGAGGTACATAGAGCACATCTCACTCTGCCACAAAACAGACACTAATGTTAGTGTTGTTTGCAGTTGCATCCAACCACCGGGAAAACATGCAATGTTAGAGCAACAGTCAAAGATAACATACAACAATCTACTCACAGGACATAACAATGTACTCAAAGATTAAAAGACAATTTCCAAACTGCTTTATCACCAGGGATTCATTAAACTCTTAGGAATGTACAAAGCCTAATAACCCCAGAATAAGACCTGGGTTATAGTAAGTGTAAATCTCTGAATAGCTGTCCCCAGTGACGTAACATTAAAGCGTTTAAAACTCAATTTGACATCCTACTGGACAATATGATCAATACTAAAATCTATAGTACATCTGACAGACAATTTACCTTCCTACTGTGCCTTGTGACACATAGCAAAGTAAAATGTGACAATAAACAAACAAAGAAAGCAACCAATCCACCCTAAAAATAGGAGAAGGTGAAGAAAAATTGAAAAACTAAAGATCAGAGGATCAGGTTCAGATGATCCCTAAAAAAAGTCCTGGGGTAAAGAGACAGAAAGGATGTGAAATCTGCAAGGCAAACATCCTAAGCAAAAGGCAACAACAGCTACAGCAACACCATCTCCAGTGCTCATGGTGAGCAGAGCCCCACATACAGAAAACGCATATCCACAAGATAAGGAGAGACACTCAAATCAGTATCTTGGAAATTCTGATTTGGGTATTCATAAAAAAAATGCTGAAGTTACATCCATCTCACTTGACATTTCTAATCTTCTACACTTATTTTAAGATTAATATGGAGACCAAGTCAAGCACAGGGTAAATTAAGAAGTCCTGAAGCACACAGCTGAAGCATACTGCACTTGTGATACAGTGACTACTGTCAGAACATCCTCAAAAGGGAGGAGAAGCAGGAGACAAGACTTTCCAGTGAAGCAATAGGCAAGCAGATGATCTGCTACCAGCAAAATTCCCAAATTCACACTTTCTAATTAAATTTGTCTTCACTTATCAGATGAAAAACTAGGCCTGGGGAATACCAGTTGCTTCTGATTTGAACTTTTTCACAGAATAACTACATTTATTTGCTGCAGCAGCTGAGATTATAAAACCAAAATCTTGGCACAATTCAACAAGCTTGAACAGAATTATGCTGTCAGAAAACTTGACACACTGAGCCTCTCCCCCCATAGAATACACAGAATAAATTATTCATCCAACAATAAATTGTTGGATTTTGTTATCAGTCACGCCATTCTGCTAATTGGTTTGTATTTTGTCTCTTGGGACACAGCAGTCAGCCTGATAGCTTTTCCTCTATTATTTCCAAGCATTATCCTAAATGAACGAAACACTACAAACTGTATTTTGTCCTGGGGATTTCAGATAAGCCTAAGGATCCCTCATGATTGGAACACCTTCCCATGTTCTACCATTATGTGGAATATGCATCAAATGTAACTAAAATTAAGTATGTTCAAATATCTCCACAGCAGTAAAGAGGAATTTTGAAAAGAAATTAAGAATTTGCATGTGATGTATGAAAAATTAACTGTCTTCCAGTTCTGCAAGTGAAATAATCAGCACGTTTGCATGGAAAAGGGAGAATTTACACAGGGGAAGTACAAATGCCATCTGAGTGCTCCAGCTCCCAGGGAGCTGGATGATGAGGCACCGTACATGGGCTGCCTGCCATCAGCATTGCCAGAGATGAAGCTGTGCCAGCTGAAGTGACATCAGGAAATCTGATGGCTATGGGAATCAGCACCTTAGTGCCTGTGGCCAGCACAAGGCATTGCCGGAGTATCTTCCTAGACAAGAATGATACTGCAAATTTAATAGTCTCATCACTGGGCATATTCACTTCCCTTTCAGGTTTCATATTTCTTTATAAGTCTGCTCTGTGGACGAAGCCTCAAGGAGAAAGGCAGGAGCATATCCATATTAATAATTCAAAGGATGTGTGTGAGTTTTTCTCCTGATCTGTTCTCATCTTACCTATGCTTCTGTTCTTTTCTGTACCTACCCTGCCTCAGGCTTTATTTTGTAACATGCAGAAGAATCTTTGTAAACATCAAAAATCATTATGTGTCATCCCACCCAAGAGACACCAAATCTGTCAAAGCATAGAGAGGGAACTAATCAGGGCAGACCACCTCCTGCACTCTTTGTAATTAGAAAATCAAAATCCTCTGGTACCTTTTAGATTGCCTTGATCACATGCATTCATCTTAAAGCTTCATTTCATCAATGTGCAAAAAGACAGAAAATGTTTACATCTTTTCTATACAGGTAGAGCTAAAAAGTAACTCCAGGAGACCATGAGGGTTGACTTCCGTCTTCTGGGAAGGCTCTGATGCTTTACTCAAATTGGAGGTTTCTTCCTGGGGATAGTGTTCTTGCAAATCTCTGATTGTTGAAAATGGAAGGAGGATGCATGGATTCAGTCCTTTCTCTTTGCTGGTTTATCTGGAAGTACCCCCAGAACATAAACACTGTTCTCCACTATGATGCACAAGAGCCTTCTGTCATTCCTTTTGGTATCAGCACTTACAGAAGCTGTGGTCAACTGCTTCACAATATCACTTCCTTCTGTAATTTACATCTATTTTTCCTTTGTAAAGCAATTTGAATTCCTTTTCCTTACAGAAAATCAGCTATTGTTCTAGTTTTATTTCAGAATTTCTGAAGGCTTCCAGAGAGAAAAAGGGAACAGTGATAGTCATGGCCTCCTAGTAAGAAAAATACAAACTATGATTCCTTACTAAAAATTGGTAAGGAAATAACAACAACAACCTATTCATGCCAAAATACTCAAAAATAAAAAGGCCTTCGTTGTTCCTTTTATCTATATTTGCAGCTTAATTATGTACTTTATGATATGTTAAATGTTTTCAGCTGGTTTAGTTTTTATCCCAGTTTTCATAAAACTAAGCTATAACCAGAAATTACAATATAATTCCTTATTACAGAAAAAAAAAATCAAAAACATTTGTGTATGAAAGAAAGAGATGGGGGGAGAATCAAAGCTGAACAAACCTATGCATTTTAAGTAGCTTATTTTTATACTAACTTTATCAAATCTCTCTATCAACACCTTAATTATCTTAGTTCTCTTCAGTTCTTCAAATATGAAATAATGGTCATTCCTAGCAGAACATTAATAAATTAAAACATTACAATTGGTTAAATGTCCAAAACAACAAGAGGAAATAAAATTTAACCACTTAGATGCTCAAGACAAACTCATCAGTACAAATCATCAGTTCACTACTGGAAGAGTCAGGATGTCACTGCTAAATTCATTATAACAGTTATGAAGTCTTAAAATTAAAAAAAAAACTTAAAGTACATAATAAGGGCTATAAGAATAAATTTTATGTGTCTGCATTCAAGGCCACAGAAACTGATCAACCACTCATGATGGTTAATGACAAACAAGGGGGGGAAAAAGTAAATATTAATTGTTTAGACTGAATTTCACAAAAAGCTTTGATATTTTAAAACTGTGAGATACACTCTGAAAACAGTTCACTAGAAATTAAGAACACACTATACAGACTTTCCTAAATACAGGAAACAGCAAAGCAGTTTACTGAATTCTGCAAGCAGGGAGATGAAACAGAGGATCGTCTGAGTTCAACTCTTTCCTTTTGTAAGATCATACAGACAATGAAATTTCTACTCCTGTCAAAATCCTCCAGTAATGGAATGACAGCCAGTCAATATCCATCCTGAAAAAGAGACTTTTACAATTTTAAACTCAAGCAGTTACCACATAGCCTTATAAAGGAACATCTTGGTCAACAATTACCACATTATGGTCACATCAGACTTCAAATAAATGTTTTCATGAGCATACCATGGGGCAGGAACACAGTAAAAACCTGTAAAGTTAATATTTGCTAGAGGAACTTTCACACAGTAAGTCTGGACTGGGTCACACTGAAGGTATACTTAGCCAAACAGCCCTCCTTCTCAGCAACAGGATCTTAAAAGGCAGTATGGTTCTTCTGGTTATATTCTCCCAGCTGCTAGCAATGTGTCAATTTCAGGATGCCCTCTGTCAGAGGGCGGCCCTACATCACCTTCTTCATAGCTTCTGATGAGCCAGGAACTAATTACTTTCTTAGAACCCAAGGGACTCTATTGATGCATTTCTTAAATTTAACTATTATGAAAAACATTTCTTATTATCTCTTGTAATCTCACTGTGTGCTCCCTTCTCTGTGCCATACAGGAACGGCACACAGCAGTTCTTTATTTGTCTGTTTCATGCTGTTGAAGATCTTATGTACCTTTATGTGTTTTCTTTCTTTCTAGTAGACTCTCATCTTCTGTAATCACCACAGAGAAAAACAGTGAGATCTGTTGCCAGTATGTTGTTTCTGATGATTAGGAAAGCAAAACTGACATAGATCTCCTACATTTGTCTCCAGGTTTTTTGTCATGTGGCTACAGATCCTCCTAAATCAGGAGCCCCTGCTAGAATATACTCAATTCACTTTTCTCTATTCTAAATCTCCTCAATTACCACCTCCACTTGCAGTTGCCTCAGGCTTAATCTCCTCTCACACTTCTCCACACCTGCTGCCTGTTTCCTCCAACGGCCCCTTTCCATTCCCCGCATTTGACATCTTCCTCCATGCTGTACTGCTGACAGCAGAGAAGAAAACAGACAGCAGTAAATTACCTGTTCTAGGCACTCATACACAGCAGCTGCAGGATAAATACCACAAAGAAAAGAGGAAGCATACTTTATTACCTGCAAAGGTTATGTATATGTAAAGTTATGTGCATGCATGGAAAAATATGAAAAATTAAACCACTAGTCTCTGAAGAGGTTCTCCCATACACCTAGAACTACACTTCAGAAATTTTTAAGCTAGTCACATATTATCCCAGTGAGGATACACAATAATCTTAAGTTTTAAGAACATGTTCAAAATCTGAAGATACTGACATTTCTCAAAAAAAGTTCCTCCATTAAATTGATGTGCTTACTTGTTTGATGACTTGCACTAGTATATCTATATATTTCTGTATCCACTAAAAAGTGAATACAGAAAGTGAAGTAAAAGTGAAAATAGCTGTTTTCTTATCTCCTTAAATCCATTTCTTTGGATTTTATTCTATTATTTTGTGGTAAAATTACCGGAATTGAAAGCATGAGAGATTAAGATCCAGCAGTCCAGCAGCCCCAGCATTACCAAACAATCCAGGCTCCTACAGCAGGCACACCCAGGGAGTGATTCCTTCCTAAACCCTGTGGTTGCTCTGCTGTAAGTCATCACCGAACTCCTGCTGGCTGTGATCATATTTAGTGACTTCTGCTTTCTTGATGAAATGAAGTAACAAAGTATACAATTTGTATTCAATACCTAGGTTCTTAACACAAAATAAAACATAACCATCCATGTGGATTATATACAAAATCTTCTTACATCTGGAGATGGAAATTTTGGAAAATAGCTTTTTGGATTACATTATGTAATTATTTTTTGGTCATAGAACTCAATAATGGGAGAAGACCCAGAAGACAACAAACAAAACTCCCACAATCAGTGAATACGGTCTTCATTTGCTAAGGGCCAGTTAATAGCAGAAGAACCTGTTAAATCCATACTCTGCTGAATAAGGGGACTGACCCCATCCCAAGTACTTCCACTACAGAACAGAATAGCTGCTAACAATATTAACTCTGTTTGCTTTTGCAAACAAAACACACATTGCTTTAAATACATTATTGCTGTACTTTGTTACTTATTTTCAAATTGCTTTAGACTTACAGCCTTTGAACTTACTAGAATGTAAAAATAAATAACTGATATTTTTTATTAAAATTATTCACATTTTACCAACAATAATTGAACCCCCCAAAACCCCAACCATAATCATAACAAAGGATTTTATTTTCTTACTTACATCAGAGAAATGACAAATGAAAGGAGACTAGAAGAGCTCTCATATCCTACGCATTCCAAGAAACATAACTTCAAGGTCAGGATATAAATTTAAGCTTTACTTTCAAAAATGAACTAAACGGAATTCAAATACTGAAGCAAGACATAGAAAAATAAAATAAAAATAATACAAAAAAATAATCAGAGATTTAATTGCACTCTCCAAGAAGGTGGCTTCTGTACTTTACAGTCTATTTAAGTGCAACTAAGCCCCCCTCAGATTCAAAAACTATCTTTAAGGATCTATCTATCTAAGGATCAGACCAGAGCATGCTCAGAAGAAGATATATAGCAAGGTAATGCCACTAAAACAATGTATAAGCTGATATGCAGTTAATTATGTTGCTTATTCTGTGCAGTAAGAAAAAGAAACCCTGCAGATATTTCAATAAAGGTAGCAAAAAGGTAACTTCATCCCAAAATGGCATCGTCTATGCACACATCTATTAGTTCTCCTTATTTCAGTTGTTCATTAGAGACAGTGGTGATCTGCAAAGAGTTCTGAGAAGTACTTGACATGCTACTGCTTTGTTTCCCAACAAGGAATTAGTGTGGTCCATTTCACCTTCAGAATCACATCAGGTATCCCAACCCCATAAAATATTCAAGATAAATAAACTTCTATGCAGTTTTGAGCAAGAAGGTAGTCAGGGTACCTTTCAAGGAAAAGTTTGAGAGAAAGAAAATAATTGATGTGGTTTAGACACTTTGAACAGAGCACAGATATGTGGGAATAAAGAGATTGTCAGTAACAAATTTTAAGAATCCAAGTTTTTTTGCACTTAATCATTATCCTTCCTAAAATCTACCTGGAAAAGAGAGCAATAGACACATATGGAAATTAAAAAAAAATAAAACAAGAATAAAGTGCTTTATAAGAGCATTTTATTATTATTTGAATCTGGAAGAAAAATTTTAATCAGACCTTCAAACTATAAAAATGGATTTTTTTGCTTATCATAGCCTAACAAGAAAATCCTGATTTCACTAGAAATGGTGAAATACTGTCTTGAGTGCAAGTGCTACTCATCCCATTGCTTATGCAGCCAACTGGCTACATACCTCCCCCATTCTAATAAAGATTATTTCACAGAATCATCTGAGTCAGAACAGACCCACAAGAATTATGGAATGAAACTTGTAAGTGAATAGCCCATATGGGGATCAAATCCACAACTCTGGCATTACCAGCACCATGCTCTGACATACTGTGGAAAACTCACTCTGCTCACTCTGTAATCTCAAAGACTGCTCATGTCTTTGCCTTTCTCCACTTTTTTCAAAACGAAGAAGAAAACTGAAAAAATGTATTTGACTTATTTGAAAGGTTAACAAAAAGGAGGAGTCTGTTTGCTACTCTGTAATAAAATCCCAGGAACACGGGTTCAAACATGAAGTGGCTTTAAGATTTGTTTAGTTACTGCTTTCTCCAGATGAATCAGAAGTGGCAAACTACGGATCTTAGTCTCTAATTCATGGGAATATAAATGGGAGTGCATTTCTACACACTGAACACCCTGAGTCTGAGTTCTCTATAACAGAACTTTATTAAGTTTTGGGGAAGAAACAAAAACAACAACAATGGAAAACTACTCTCTTGTCCTTGTTCATTCTTTTACCATTGTCTGCAGCCTGAAAAATCAGCGTGATTTAAGCCAGTCTTGTTATCTCAACCCATTACTTCTCTTCAAATATCCACATTTTTTACTGAGTAATTCAATAGTATTTGCAAAGGAGGCATGCTGCAAGAGCTAAAAGGATGCTGCTAAAATCTGAGCTACTGATTCAATTACTCAAAAATTTTCACTCCAGCAATAGTTATGCGGTGCAGCTTTTCAAATCTCGTATGTTGATCACCTGAAAAGATATGGTTTCTTCACATCAGAATGCAATTTTTTGAAGATTTTCAGTTTGGATGTTAAATCATTCTATACTCAAGAAATCTTCATCAGAGATGTTAATAGCATAGAAAATAAATTAATGCTTTAAGACACCAGGATATATGTTTGTAAATTCCTTGGATCATGCCTAAAACTCTCATATTTTTTCAGTGCTATAATAGTGCATGACTTTAAATGCAGTGACAGGTAAGTCATTGATTGATTTACACATACACAAATCAGAGCTGGAAAGTTAAATTTTGAGTATTGTAAATTTAGTTTGCAAATTCTCATGATAAAAGACATGAGTACTGTTCATCAAACATACTTTAAATGCACAATGTATGAGGCTTCCTATAAAATGTTATGAAAAACCCTCTAAATTTAGCTTTAGAAGCAAACAGAGGCTTTTCATCAGTTTCTCGAGCACACTGACTTCCTGGCAATCTATAGTATCTACTGATCAACCACGACCTTGCTTTTTCTTGTTCTTTTTGAATGTAATATTTGTTCTTAACATATGTGACAAGGATAAAAGGATTTTTTTGCATTGAAGATTATATTCACATCTGCAATGAACTTATGAAGCTGAATGCTGAGAAAATTCATGACATGCATTCAAGAAAGTATCATTTATATAAGAAACAGATAAAAGAAAAACAAATTCAGATCTTCCAGCAGTATATTATGAGTAGGTAAAACTACCTGAACAGCAGTCAGCAACGATTTGATCTGCTGTGAATTTTAACTACTTAATATTCACTACTTGAGCAATGAAGTGCCAAATCTGAAGCCGTTTAATTAGATATTATATATAAAAGAAAAACAGCTGTAAGGGAGAGAAAAAAAAAAACAACAAAAAAACAACAACCAGGAAATAAAAGAACAACAGTAAAAAAAAAAGCAAAAAACCCATCCAAACGAAAAACATCAACAAACCCCACATATCAAAATTAACTATTAAAGAAATTTAGTTCCCTGGAAATCATAGAATAGAACAGACTCACAGAATAAAATATGTTGTGTTGGGAATGATTCAATAGGATCATCAAGTCTAACTCCTGGCCTGGCAGAGGACACCCCAACAAATAATACCATGAATCAAAAGTATGTTAACTAAATGTGACAAGAGCTACTATATAAACTTCCTTCTAGGCCAATACTACTTATATTCCAGGACTTTTATAATCATTCTAAGACAGTATACACCACAGCTGTACAAATGTTTTGTTTTTCTATTCTGTTTTTAATAAGCATATGCACACACAGAAGCAAGGAATCAAATACAATGAAGGGAAATAAAACAACAAAAGAGTATTCAAGTCTGGGGGTTGGGATTCTTTTTGGCAAACTAAAATTGTTGTGGCAAGGGTGTGCAAATGTCTCTAGGAGCTGCTTTTCCAAAACAATAATAGTAATCCCTGAATTTCAGCTCCAGTCCTTGTCTGATTTGCTCTTTGACTTTTTATGACTGGCATCATTATAGCCAACAAACTGGTTGTTAACTTTGCTCAATACTGCAGGAGAAATGGCACTAAACACTTCAGCCTGCACTGTAATCTTATGAATATGATAATCTTAGTCCCTTCACTGCATGGTGAAGTATTCTTGGTCTCCCAGTGCACTATGTAGGTATTCTTGCCACTCTCAAGTATTCTTTGTTTTGTACTGGGCATGATATACCTTAGAAGCTTAAGCTTTTTGGTTTGCTTTGGCTTTCTAATGCTTAATCTCAGACATCTGACCTTGGCTCTCACTTTCTATCATGTTTGAGATTACAATGATTGTGATCAAGGTCAAAATCCTACTGCTCTTTCAATACTTCCTCCATGTTGGAAAATTTTATTCTCAAGCTCATTAAGACACTCTTTCCCTAACTTCATTTCTTCTTTGCTATACCTCCAAGAAGGCTTCATCAATCCAAGCCTTTGAGCTTATGAAATCAGACTTCCTAAGAGACATTCCTGATATTTTGCTATATTCCATTCGGTATTTTCTAAGGATCATGAGCTTGTATTTCAAAATTGCTCTTCCACAAGTGTCTACTCAATTCTTTCCACAAAGATTCCTCTGGGAAATGTTGTTGTAATGTCTATAGATTATATTTGGGTTATCTAAATTCAGATCTACAGGCATCCCTGATTCAGGATTTAGCCAAGGCCTAGGCATGTAAATACACTTATGCAGTCAAAAGCCCTGGCTAACAACTACCTACATGTTCAAGATATAAAGTTTTCTATATTTATAATATACATACATACATACATACATACATATGCATATACATATACATACAATATACATACATATACATATACACATACAAATATATATTTTTATTTATATATATATATATATATAATGTATAGGAGCATATTATGGGAACTAGAATTCTACTGTCACTTGTGCCAAAAGCACCTGTTAACGTGGCAGGACTAAGAAGTTCAGTGTCCATCCTGTGACAAATGAGATTCTAAAAAAATCCTTTCCCCCACTGCAGATCCATGGGACACTCCCTCACAACCATTGCCTAAGCACACACAAACTCATCATTGAGCAATTAATAATACCAGCAAAAGCTACAGCAACACAAAAGCTCAGTGGTTACAGCATTTGCGCAGAAGGACTTCAATTCTATGTCCTTCATCCTGATCTGTGGTTTCACAGAAACACACACTAATGTAAAGTCTGTGCCCATCCCAAGCCCATCCTCTACCAGGGTTCACTTTTGAGTTCCATAGCTGGAGCACACAGGCAACAAAACAATTCTATTAGTTGATTGTTTCACTTTAAAGTGGTACTTACAGGCTTTTTATAGTAAACTGTCACTGTGCAAAAATCTTGAAGAGTTCCTCAGAACAGAATTGTGCATGTGAGCAAAGTTTTGCCATTGTTAAAGCATTTGGAGGAATAGACATACACAAACAGAAAAGGTTCATTTCCAGTTTCCTCAATAAAACCAAATGCCATGATTTAGCACAGATAACAGGATACAAATAGCTTATTTCAGTCTGATTCTGTCCCTTAGTGCCACGCAGTTCATTGTACCTGAGAAAATGGTGCTCACTGATGTGGCTGTGTTGTTACTAGGCAACCAGAGATAAAATGCAGGGCTTAATGATTTTTATTTAATGCATTTTTATGAGAAAGTATACTCTCTTTTTTTCCCTCCCCTGATATTATTTGAGGTGTAAATGTGATTTACCCAAGGAGATATATTTAGCCATCTTCTGTGATCTGAACAAGAAAATTATTCAAACTGGATATTCAAACAGCCAGTCAGTAAATATTTCTAAACATATTGACCATTACCACAACCAAACACTTTCACTATGGCAGTGGCTAAGATCTCAAACCACTTCACCATGGAAAAATATTCATCAGGTCTCACAGCAGAAAATAACAAGAAAACAGATAAGAGCTCAGGGTGATTTTGGACAGTTACAGACATTTATGTACTCTTCTGCAGAAGAAAGTAAGAGCCCAAGCCTGTATCACCCTTTTCCTATGCTGTCATGACACCACATGTGGCAAGGTCACACCATGTTTTCTCCTGTGGCTTTGGGTAGACTCTATTCCCTAGAAAAAAGAGTAGTCATGACCAAAAGCCCCAGTGGGGCTCTGCTCAGAGGTGTCTCTACAGGGAAATGCACATGTTAAGAAGCACCCTGCTATCACAGCCCTTGCCCTAGGAGTCTTGGCACACATCCAAGAGGCCTCCCCGCAACTCCAAACTGCCTCACAGTTCATTTCCCATTAACAAAATTCAATGTCTCTGTTGAAGGTCATGACAGCAGTAACACCTCCTCAATTCAGCCTGACCTTCATTCAACATTGTTGTGTTACCACATCTAATAATACCACACAGCCTCTCAATTTTCTTGACATGCCATGCTCTTCCTCTCAATCTTTACAAGGGCTGGTAACTTGTATGTAACTTCTGACCATTTAGTTCCTTTTGTATCGGCCAATTTCTCAATTCTCCCATCTTTGCTACAGGAGCAGGAAAGTATTCAGAGATCGGAAAAAAACCTGAAAGCCTCAGGCTGAGTGTGTGTGTGAGAGCTCAGGTTCAAACAAAGCTACAGGTCTGACTGCATGCTTAACTTCTGCAAGTTCTGCAAGCCAAAGTGAGAAGCAGATGAACTCCCTGCATCATTTCACTTTTACATATAGATAAAGCCAAAATAACGGATGCTGCAAACATTATTTAGCATTTGTCTCTGTAAAGGTTAACTTCCAAATAAGAGGAATCATGCAATTCAGTTGAAAAATTTTTTTTGACCTTTAATAATGGGTCATCTTCAAATTAAAGTAGAAATTCCATTTGACTTGGCACAGTTAGATTTTTAAAGGCAGTTATCTGTTCCTCAGATAACCCATCCTTATTATCTTGATAGAAGATTCTACGCCCTCTCACTTAGATAAACAAAAGAGATGCATGCAACAGTTCAAAAAATTTGTGCAGATTAGTAAGCACTTCTTGCATTTCATTAGAAGCTTACAATTAATGTATTACTGATCCCAAAATGAGTAATGAATGACCACTTCTGACCATTTCCCTATTCAAAATAAACAAGGCTGAAAGGTTAATCTGACATTTTAAAAATCAGTAATTCTTCACTGTGTGTCCCAAACATAAAAGGTAATAGTACAGTCTGACTTCCTGCTTCTTCCTAAGCCTCTATGCACAGCCAATCTCTCTTCTCACAATATAGGAAAATTTTTAAGCAAACAGTAGCTATCAGTCTGTGAATTTGAGAAGTGGGGGTTTTGATCTCTTATCTCTTTTTTTTTTTTTTTTCTCTTATCCTTCACATCCACAAAATTTGTCTGCCTCTGAATTGTTATAATTATTAAGTGTCTGTCTGGACTTCATAAAAGAGTGTATAAAACACCACACAGACTAAACCTAGGGAACAGCAGCATTAAGTATAGAAAAAAAAGTCTTCCACTGTGTACGCACGTCAGATTTCACAGCTCTTCATGTTGATTTAGCAGGACATAGTAACTTCCTATTTTCAACAAGTTCAGAGATATCATGATACTGGATTTCCAGTAGTTTATATTTCATTAGTATCTTATTATGCCAAATGCTCTTCCAGATTCGTATCAATGATCAGAAACTAAAGTATATCTAAGAAAAGTGGGAAACAATCCTGAAAACCCCACTTAATCACTTTATCTTTGAAGACAAGCCTGACCTGTAGCTATTTTGATGAAAAGGAGAAGGGCTGGCTTCAAGTCTCTACTCAGTTAAATGTTCAGTCAGTGATAAACAGAAACAGAGCTGGGAACAAACACCAGAATTTATAAAACCATGCTGCCAAGGCAGTACCTGAATTACTACCCTACACAGATTTTTTTCTTCTCCCTGTAAGTGGGATTGAAGATTTCAATCTTCAGCCTTGGACAACATTAACAAAGGAGCCAGGCAAAACTAAAATTTTTAGTTGCCTCAGTTCCCTATTGATGAGCTAAAACAGCTTATAGTGTTCAGTACTGAAGATGTACTAGACAGCATACAAAAATATTTCCTTCTGATTCCCTGGGTTTTAACACTTAAACCAAACACAACATTCTGAATTCCACTTTGAAAGAATGATATTCAGAAGTTAAGTCAAGGATGGTTCAAACTATTTGTCCTAAATCTGTGGTTTTGCATCTTCATCTAATTTTGTCCATAAAAACCAGAATTGTAAAGTAATATTAATAATGCATCTTGCACAAAGATTGACAGTTTTTTAAATGGTATTGAAAATGCAGTAAGACTCAAAGTGGACACAGTACACAGCAGATCTACTAACAACTGATAAATGGAATTACAACAAGAACGATGTCACATCACTTGCTCACTGACAAGAAAATTCTATGCTATCATACGTGGATAGAAGAGCAGAAAGAGAGAATGAGATGTAATGTAGGTGGAAGGCTTTGATCTACTTAAATTCTTTAAATGCCAGACTGAACAAGGTATGAAGGACAAGTGTCTAGAAAGAAGGAGTCTTTATTTAATTTTTAAATAGATAAAGGCTTGAAACCTTTCTAAAAAGCAAAACAGGAAAACGTTTTGCTGCATTGTCACTGTAAGTCATGTGGCAAATACCATGGTATTTTTTGTGATAGTTCTATAAGGCACAAAGAAATAACTGAAGTTCTCAAATGTATTATCCAGAGACACTTATATAACAAATCTATTTTCCAAATAACATCTTACATACAAACAAACAAACAAAAACCCAAGCCAACTCCCAAACAAAGCAAACAAAAAACCCTGAAGAAATAAAAGCCTCTTCCATAAACCATTTACTAGAAATAATCTAGAAGGGTTTGTCTTGATCTTACTGCCAAACTGTATTTAGCTTTTATTAGGCATACAAGAAAACTTACCAGAGAGTGAAGAAAAAATTAATAGACCAGTCTACCTTTTACCTATTGCTATGCCCTAGCAACTCTCCAGGCACCAATATTTTTCCAGGGTAGGCTGCTTCATGTTTTCAAATATCATTTTCAACAAAGAAGAAGGGCAGAAAGATTGGAAGAAACTTCTAGATTAGGTAGTCCATCCTCTTTCTCAAGACACAGCCAAATGCCTGTATGTCACTGTGGACTGATATTTATGTAATTTATTAAATTTTAGAGACCACAACTGTGATAGCTCTATGGTTTGCCTAATCTACGTTGTTACATACTTAATTCTATTTTCAAGAAGCTTTACATAAAATCTTATGTGAATCTTCTCAAGCACAGCCTAAGCCTCTTTTGCTTTTCCATCCACATATTACTTTAACAAATTTGAAGGCTCTTGCTTTGTTTCCCTTTCAAAGGCTGATCACAGTGAACACAAAGTCGTGGTCAGCAGCAGATGTACAGCAACAAAGGAATTAATCACCAAAGCAGAGCATAATGTCAGGAGCAGGCAATCCAAGGAGAGAGGCTAGAACGCTGTCCCTGATTTGCAATGATCTGAATGAAATTCCCCCAGCCTGCCTCCAGAATACCACGTAAGATAAAGGGGTATGTTGACTATACCCATATAGGGCTTACTATGTTTCAATTCCCTACCTCTACTACTGTTGTCTTTGCAGCTTTGCACATAGGTTGGTTGAAGTTTCTTGCAGTTTTCCTGAAAAGAAAAAGAAGAAAATTAATAAATATTAAAGGTTGTAATAGTACAATGTAAGACTTTTCAGAGATAAACTACTAGAGGAATGTCTGTATTTTAAGCATCACAAAAAAATTGCCAAATAGCTGAAGAAATAATAATAAAAAAAAGTACAAGGGAGAAAAAAAAGTATTATGGAATTGCATAAGATGTATCTGAAATGAAATCATATTTTGCTACATTAGAAAGTATTTATTACAGCTCTTTTGACTTTCAATCAGAACACTGTTTAATTGAAATTGGTTATGTTACTGATATCTTTATTTATTGGATCCAAAATCAGCAGCAAGCTGGACTTTGTACAATGCCATTATTTCACAGCACAAAGAATGAAATTAATCTCCACAGGGGACCAGCACCAGGCCTAACAATCACTCAGGTATGCTTTCCTAACTCAGACTAGGACTTGAGATAGCACTTTACCCAGTAGTAAATGTAATCCAATTATCTTAATTAAAAAAACAAAATAAAATAAAACAGAACCACCCCACACAAAAAAAACCCAACCAACTTGTGTCAGTTTTGGCACTCATTGTAAGACTCTCGCGTTCACCCTAAGCCTTCTCACAAAGCATTTCTGTACCAAGGAAAAAGAACCTCTAGAGAACAAAAGCAACGTTTGACCTGTATACCTGTGTTGGGAGCTGCACCAAGATGCTCCTGGGCATAGAGGAAATAAGTGATCTGTGTCAGCCACTCAATGTGTTTTTCAGAAACCAAACAAAACTGCGTGGCACATTTAATAATTAAGAAATATTATGAAGGTTATACTGTTTTTTCACTGGTACCTTCTCAGCATTTTTCTCTGTTAAAAAGCAGAACTCTTTAAAATTTTTCATCCAAATCCATGAAACCAGGTTTCAAAACAAGATAAAACCTCCTTTCCCACATCGTTTTTACACAGAAGCATTCTTTTTTCCCCGACCATCCTTATTTCACAGACTCACAGAATCACTTAAGCTGGGAAAAAGCCCTTCGGACGAGGGAGTCCGAGGGCTGACCTGCAAGGCGCGCTCCCCCGCTCCTCGGCCCGGGGCAGGACCGTGCGGGCGCCGCAGCCGCCCGGAGCCTGGGCGCTGCTGCCACCGCCTGGCTGCGGGGCAGCACGGCAGGGACGCGCCACGGCCCGACGGCAACGGGCTCCTCTGGCCGGACTCCGGCGCGCATACCGACACCACCAAAGCTACACCCAAAGACACGTGTCTCGGGGAAACGCCGTTTTATTGGCAATAATCAGAAGCTGTGAAGTTTCTAACGAAGGGCCAAGCGTGTGCTGGGGGCATCAGGTACAGCATCGACAGCCGGGCAAGGGTGGTGATTGTCCCGCTCTGCTCTGCGCTGGGGTGGCCTCAGCTCGAGTGCCGGGTACCGCAACATAAAAAAGGTATAAAACTAATAGAGATTATCCAAAGGAGGGTCACAAGGTCACAAGGATGGTAAAGGGCCTTAAGAGAAAGCCAAATCAGAAATGGCTGAGGTCGCTTGGTCTGTTCAGCCCGGGGGAGACTGAGGGGAGACTTCACTGTAGTCACAGCTTTCTTGTGAGGGGAAGGGGAGGGGCGGGCAGGCACTGATCCCTGCTCTGTGTGACAGTGACAGGACCCGAGGGAATGGCCTGAAGCTGAGTTAGGAGAGGGCTAGAAAAAGGTTGGCTATTAGAAATAAGTTTTTCACCCAGAGGGTGTTTGGGCACTGGAACAGCTCCCCAGGGCTGTGGTCACAGCAGCAGCCTGAGAGAGCTCAAGAAGGGTTTGGACAAGGCTCTCGGGGACATGGCGTGACTCTTGGGATGGTGCTGTGCAGGGCCAGGGGTTCGACTTGATGATCCTTGAGGGTCCCTTCCAACTCAACATATTCTATGATTCTATGAATATCTTCTGCCCGTGGGTCTTCTTGGTGGCTGTACAGACCCAAAAGGACGTAATAATAAAAAATGAAAGAAAAAAACCCACAACATGAATTTTCCTTTTCCAAGAGATGAATACACTACTAGTTAGTAGAGATCCAGGAAAAACTACTCTTAGCTAAGAAAAGTAGCAAATGAGAAGAAAAATAGAGTTACAAAAGCTGTATTAAAACAGCTGAGAAATGGATACAGATGGGGGAAAGGAACATGACAAAACTAATAATTGAAAATTTCATCATAATGTAACTACTTTTCTGAGCTAAAGACTTTCTAAAAATTGTAGTGGCTACTCTGCCAGTAAAAGAAACTGATATAAAATTATTTTTACATAGGGAAAGAACTACAAGAAAACATTTCAATGTTAATTTGACATTAAGAAGAACTAATGGTCTCTAATCTGACATAATATATAAAAGCTTCTGCCATTTAAACTGTCCTTGGGTTAGTAAAGTTGTTTCAGAAGCAGCAGTCTTTTACAGGATCAAAGGCTTCATTTCTAAAGAACACACTATCCAGAATTTTTATGGGATCAAAGGCCTTATTTCTAAAGAGCACATCATCCAGGAGGAAAAAAACCAGAAGCACTACACATATTTTCCAGCACAGAATAATGTTAAGGGGTTAGCAGTAGGAAATTAAAAAAAATAACTAGAAAAAGTTGCCTTTTTATTTTAAGAAAATTTTCTGGACATCTAGACTCAGCAACATCTACAAAGTTCCATTGTTTCACTGGATTTCTAAACAGGCCCAAAGGCATGACATCTTTTCTCCCAGAGGCAAAGCACAGCAAACTAATTCACAGCAGACTAAAACAACAAACTATATCCACTACATACCTAATGATATGAAGGTGCAGAGACATCTCAGGTATGACCTGAATTTATATATTGTAGAACCAGTTGAAGCATGAAGAGATTACCTGACATGACTGTGACAGAGGAGGCTCCAACTCATCAGGTTAACCCTCCAGCATTTCTGCTTCTTCGTTAATAGTCTATTTTCATCACCAACAAGCCACATATTTGTTTGTAAAGTCAAAATAGATTGAACTAGAAGTAGCAGAATGGTACCAGATGAAAAGGGAGGGGAACCAAAGGAGGCAGACAAACCACTCTCCATGATATTTGAAAAGTCATGGTAGTCAGATGAAGTACCAGGTGATAGAAAAAGGGAAAGTTGGTTCCCATCTTGAAAAATTATATAAAGGAGGACACCAGGAACTACTGACCTGTCAGCCTTACCTCTGTGCCTGAGAAGATCAAGGCACATACTCCTAGAAGCTGTGCTAAGTCACAGGGAGGACAGGGAGGTGATTCAGGACAGCCACCAAAACTTCACACTGGTTAGGTAAGTCCTGCCTAACCAATATAATGGTCTTCTATGATGAAGTGACTGCATCAATGGATGGGAAATGGCCATGGATATAATTTTCCACACTACTGTAAAGCCTTTGACATGGCTTTACAGCCCCACCACATCATCTGGAGAGGCATGGATTTGATTGCATAGACCATTTGGTAGATGAGGAATTGGTTCAACAATCATATCCAGAGGTTAATGGTCAATGTCTCAGTGTCCCAGTGGACATCAGTGACAAGTGGTGTCCATCAGGGGTCTGTACTGGGATCAGTGTTATTTGGTATCTTCAATAATGACACAGATGAAGAAATCGAGCGCACCCACAGCAAATTAGGAGATGACCCCAAGCTACGTGGTGCTGTTGACACTCCTGAAGGATGGAATGCCATCCAAAGGGACCTGGACAAGCTTGAGAAGTGGGTTCACTGGAATCTAATGAGGTTTGACAAGGCCAAGTGCTGGTGCTTGGTCAGCACAGGTGACCCCTGGTGTCAGCACAGGCTGGGCATGAACAGACCCAGAGCAGCCCTGCCCAGAAGGACCTGGGGGTGCTGTGGGTGAGAGGCTGGACATGCCCTGGCCATGGCACTCACAGCCCAGAGAGCCAAACGTGTCCTGGGCTGCATCCAGAGCCCCGTGGGCAGCAGGGGAGGGAGGGGATTCTGCCCCTCTGCTCTGCTCTGCTGAGACCCAGCTGGAGCATCCAGAGCTGGGGTCCCTGCACAGGAAGGACAGGGATCTGCTGGAGCCAGTCCAGAGGCTATCAAATGATCAGAGGTCTGGATAACCTCTCCTACAAGGAAAGGCTGAAAGAATTTGAATTGTTAAGCCTGGAAAAGAGGAGGCTTCAGGATGATCAAATTACAGCTTTTTGGTACCTGAAGAGAGTATTCAACATAGATGGACTTTTAGCAAGTGCACATAGTTACAAAACAAAGGAGAATGGCTTCAAATTGAAAGATGGGAGGTTTAGATTTGTTATCAGGGAGAAATTCTTTACTGAGGGTGGTGAGGAACTGAAATAGTTCACCCAGAGAAGTTGTGGATGCCCCATCCCCAAAAATGCTCAAGGCCAGGCTTGATAGAGCTCTAAGCAACCTGACCCAGTGAAGGGTGTTCCTGCCCAGAGCCGGAGGCTGAACTGGATGATATGTAAGATCCCTTCCAAACCTGGCCATTTCTGGATTCTCTGACTAGCCACAGAAGCAGTGGCACTCCCTGATGTTGTCCCTAATGAGCAAAGCCCCAAGGGAAGTTAAGACCTTTGTTACACAAGAGCTAATCACTGCTAAGTGGTGCAGAATAGTCCACTAAGCAAGAAGATACCTGAAATGAAAGCCACCACAACATACTATATGGAACAAATATCTGGGGCTCAAGAAGTATAACTTTAAAAAACAAACAAACAAACAAAACAAACAGTTTTAAAAACAGATTTCTAAAGAAGTTGGTGCCATTCTGAATTTCAAGAAAACAGAATAGTTTGATGTATGAGCATAGGAAAAAATTAATGCCAGCCTGTGGTCCAAGTAAGTGTATTAAAGTACATCCTCTAAATTTATCAAAGCTCTTAGCTTGAAGGTGATTAACCATTTGGCAGACACTTACACCATTGCTACGGGTTTCACAGAGTCAGAGGAAACACACTATGGATAGTACCACACTGCTGTGAAAGTGTTAGCAGATGGCAAGTTTTAAGATCCTTTTCTCTGTTCTATGCTATCACATAATCATGTCTCATCCAGAAACAGAATACCTCACTGCTTATCATAAGCAGATTCCTCTGAGCTAGCAATATTCTATATGGACTAGGACACCAGATGATGATTAGTTTCCATCTTCAATTAGTTACAGTTGAAGGGAGGAGTGAAGATTTTTAGGTCTCCACTACAGATGGAAGGAGTATCTGTTATCAGCTGTATTGTGTGCATGTGGGAAACATAATGAAGACTCCTGAAAAGAACAGGAAGAAGGAAAGTCATAGAGAGCAACAGGACATAAAGGAAGAGGGTAAAAGGAGAACACAACCAGTCTTTTTCTGTGGAGAATAAAAGAACTTTTGAGAGGTATCTGCTATGCATCAGTAGAAAGATGCAGGATAAAAGCACAGAGAGCAGTGGCACAGGATCAAACAAAGACAAGGCAAAAGGGGAAGAGTGTTTCCTGTATTCACTGTACCAGAGCCTAAGGAGAGCAGTTTAGCAGCCATCAAATTCATCTGCACACACACAGAAGAGTTCAGCTTTCAATCAGAAACCATATTGTCTTGCCAATGGGCAAGTCAGGATGTCAAGAGCTGGCAAAACAAAAACTTATTTATTAATTTTCAAGTATTTTAATTTAGTATAAATTATGTGGATATATAAATACACACACACATACACACATATATACAAAAAGAAAAGCATTACTTAGCAATACTTCATGGGGTAAAATTTATTATTTTATATACATGTTTTTTCAGCTATTTTTCCAACTCCTTGTTTGTTCTAATACAAAGACAGACTCTCAATCAGCATGTGCTGAGTAAGAAGCTGTAAGTGATAACTACAACACTTACCTTTTCATCTGATAGCCGTAAGACAAACAAATAAAAACCAGGCATTAAACATAAGCAAACCTCTCTCCTGCTTTAGATCAGGACAAACCAGAACACAAACAGAGCCAATCATATAAAAGATTTTCTCAGCAATGCAACATCAAACTTTTCATTGCAAAGATGTTTATATTCATATTATGCCTTTTCCTACACCACTGAGAAGAAATCAACTTTAAACACAGTTTTCTTTAGACAGAATCAGTTTTCCCATCACTAACTAGCCGGAAGACTGACATACATGTCAGTACGTGAACCGGTACTTCTTGGGTTAGCCTTTAATTGCTCAATAAAAAGGAACCAAACTAACATGAAAATAGAAAGAAAATGTCACTAAATTTCTCAACAGTCATCATAACAGCTTCGGTCTGCTGTGACTCATTTTTAACTATGAATGCTTTATTTCATAGCTGTGTTTGAAGTCTCAAAAGTCATCAAAAAGAGCAATTATATTTTGGTGTTTTATAGCAGTGTAATTTGACAGTAGGGAAAGGCAATATGAAAGAATGTGGAATCAGTAAAACATTATTTTGCTGTAACACAGCAGACAGGATTCTCCTTCTCATTCATATCTAAATGGTAAAATAATCTTTCCTCACCAGTAAACAAGTCATACCTGAAAATTATGTTTCCGGCACGATCAGCCTTCCATGCCTTCACAAGAGCAAAATCTCCTGTAATCGATTTCTCCAGAATAAAGTGACGGCCATCGAACTCCCTCACCTACAGAGAAAATACATAGAGAAAAGTACAAAATTGGGATGTAGGTTTCTTCCAACAGACTTCACACATAATATTTGTTTTATGGGTTAATTTTGCAGACTACCATATTTCAACTTCTTTTTGTACTCTGTTAAGTTTTAACTGAAAAACTGTATCATAACACAGGGGCATGGAAAGGCTATAAACCCCAGTTTTATCATAGTATCTCTAGAGAAATCATGAGAATACATATTCCTCCTGCTCCATCTACTGGAATTAGATATATTTTGTCCTGCACATCTACCAGCTAACCAAAAACTGAAGTGCTAAAGCAGAATTACTGAAAAAGTTCATAAGCACTGCTCGCCATCAGAAATCCCAAATCCAAAATGAATTTGAGATAGACTACTCAGATCATGTCATCTAACTGGCCGAGTTTCATTTGGTTTTCCCTGTATTTATGAGCAATAATTGCAATGAATGATACTGTGCCTAAAGCCAAAGTATAGAACAGGGACAGAGCTGGTCTTTTAATCCTATAGAGAGAGATGAAAGAATACCTCTCTTAACAGTGTAGAAGGTAAGAGTATACACAAAATATTACTTGGAGCTTGTTAAAATTGCTGAAAGGGGAAAGAAGTATGAGAAAAGTGTATCAGACATCAGTTTGCCAGTACCATAAAATGAGATCTGAGCCTTTATAAAATGTCACTTCCACACAAAATAGATGTGGAGAATCAAATTGATCAAATCATGCTGGTCGTGTTATTCGCACCCCATAGTTATTAGACTGAGGAGAGTAAGGGAGATTTTCCCACAAATGTCAAAAGAAAAACAAATAAAAAAATTGTTATTAAAATGATAAACTGTTTATTGAACAAAACATTCCTCCAAATGGTAAAACATCATAATGATACGTGAAGTAAAAAAATTGAGGGAATATAAAAGACAGTATCTATTTTATACATGAAAATAAAATAACTCTTGGGTTAGGGTGGAATTACCTTTACCCCAGAAATGTTCTTGAGGTGTAATTTAATGTTGTATGCAGCCTAACTGGACCACACAATATCAGCCCCACCCATTTCTTCAAGAAAAATTGTTGCACTGAGATATCTCTTCCCTTCCCCAAATTCTACATCAAATTTCAAAATGAAACCCTTGTTTCTCCCTTGAAAGCCACAGTCTATTTCTTCATGGTTTTAAAAACTGAGACTAAATTGCATTTCAAATGTTGGGAAATGCATTTCCTGAAATTGGTGTCAACTGAGCTCTTCCCTGTTTAACATGAGAATCCCCCATTTCTTCTAAGACTGAAGCTCCATGTCCAGCTGCAGGGCTGCTTATTGCATGGGACAGTATTTAAAGAGCACCTGCCTCACTAAAAGGAGATTGTTCTCAAACAGCTCTATGCACTACAGTCACATGGAAGAAAATTTTGTTTGAATACACAGCAAACCTGGTCAGAAAACGGACAAGTGAAGAGTAACTTAGCAAGGTAGGCTTTCAATTGGACCAGGTCTTGATGCCAAATCACTCTAGAACTTCTAAAAACTTCTAACACGTTACAGAGGACAGCAGTAAGCAAGTGGAAGCAAAGCTAACGTGTCTGGTACCACAGACATCCAGTTAACTGAATACAATAAGGTTAAACTTAACTCCTTCTTAAACTCCTGCTTATCTTATAAATATGTTAGAAATTAGTTTTTCAATGCTGAAGGCTTCCTAATGGCCATCAGACCTCTTACCTCTCTTGGCTGGCTGGCAATGGCAATGGTGCCATCTGTGTTGTACTTGATGGGTGCACCCCCTTCCTGCACCAGCGTCCCATAGCCAGTACTGGTGTAAAATGCTGGGATTCCTGCTCCTCCTGCTCTAATACGTTCAGCAAGTGTACCCTAAGGGAAAATACATTTAAGAAATCATCATTTAGGAACAAAAAAATCAAACTTTGATGAATGACTTGCATTAACTTTATATACTCTCATTTGTAGCTTTTCCTTCTGGACACAGTAGACACATGCGAACATCTATTCCTTCCTCACATTTTAGCTTCCTGTGTGAGACTAGTACTGGATATGGCAAGAAATGCTTGACATACAATCATTAACTGCTCAAGATAACACTGTCATACAACTACATACCAAATACCAGGCGCCAGCGCTTGGTTGTACCTCCTCTCTTTCACTTCGTTTTCCATCCCATTATTCTCAAGAATAGTACAGAGTTCTTTTCCTCTTTCCCACCTGGCAATATACCCTAGAAGGGTTTTCTTCTCTAACAGTCTTAAACATTGATGTTCATTCTTCAACATTCTAAGAAAAACTTCAGAACCCACTCCTAGCTGAAACAGCCAAGTATGGCAGATTGAGAAAGGAAGAGGGAGCACAGTGATCTGGGCTGCCTGTGCCAAGAATACCAAAAAGCTAACAGAGCAGTTATATAGTCTCTTTGACCACCCTGTCTGCACTCTTCTCTATGTCCAGCTATAGTACAGAATACTAACAGCAAAAATTCCTCATTCACCTAATTCTGGACTTACAGCCAAAGATGTGTGCTTGCTTTTCATTAGATTAGTGTCATTTCCTGCATTTATTTCTTTTTAATATTCTCCTGGATTTAAAGCAAGACAAGAACATCATGGTCAATTATCCAGTTTAGCAGCCTCTACAATACAGATTTTATTTTCCCCAGTTATTCTGCAAGAAGCACAATGGCTTTTGGGTTGTTTTCAAAATGGTAGCAAGAGGCAGATACAAACCATGCAACAATACAGAATCCTGTGCTCTAAGAAGCCTTAGCATTTCAGGATGTCACTGTGACCTCTTCCTTATTGTGCAACAGTAACACAAAAGTCATTTTGCCTAAGGTTATACCAAACTATTTTAGGAAACTATTTTATTTCTTGACACATATATTTCAAATCCCCACATCTCCTAGCAAGTAATTAATTCACCTTACTGTTTCCTATTATATACTGTAGACCCATTATTTCCATGCTGGATCTGCATAGCTTATCTGTAGCCCACAGAGCCAACTACATGTCTAAGGATCTCACAGTGAAAGCATTGAACATTACATAGGAAAAAATGCATTGTGAGATTTGTGACATTTGAAACATCAGACATGACTAGTGTCTGGCTATTTTCAGGTCTGCTGATTTGGTATAAAATCAACTTTTCCACTCATGTTCAATTCTAAGAAACGTTCTCTCCTAGCATCCTCATAGGCAAGCTCAGGAAGAGTGGACTGTATGGGAAGGCAGTGAGCTGGATTGAGAACTGGCTGGACAGCTGATCCCAGAGCATTACAATGAGTGGCACAGGATCTAGCTGGAGGCCTGTCACTAGTGGTGTCCCCCAGGGCCAGAATTGTTTAATTTATTCATCAATGGCTTGGGGGGGTTGGAGCAGATGCCCCCTCTGCACTTTCACTGATGAGACAAAGCTGGGAGGAGCGGCCGATACCCCAGAGAGCTGTGCAGCCCTTCAGAGGGACCATGACAGGCTGGAGAGATGGGCAGGGAAGAACAATCGGAAATTCAGCAAGGGAAAATCCAGGGTCCTGCACCTGAGGAGGAATGATCCCATGCACCTGTACAGGCCAGGGCCTGACCTGCTGGGAAGCAGCTCGGTGGAGAAAAACTTGGGGGTCCTGGTGGACAAGCTGACCATGAGGCAGCAGTGTGTCCTGCGGTGCATCAGGAAGAGCATCTTCAACAGGTCATGGGAGCTGACCTGCCTCTCTACTGAGCCCTGGTGAGCCCATGTCTGGAGTGCTGTGTCCAGTTCTGGACTCCTCAGGACAAGAGAGACATGGAACTCTGGAGTGGGTCTTGGAGTGAAGGGTAACAAAGATACTTAAGGGATTGTAGCATCTCTCTTATGAGGAAAGGCTGAGGAAGTGGACCTGTTCAGCCTTGAGAAGAGGTGACTGGGAGGGGACCTCAACAATGCCTATAAGCATCTGAAGAAGAGGTGCCAAGAGGAGGCAGCCAGGCTCTGTCCAGGGGTCCTGAGCAACAGGACAAAAGTCAACGGGGAGAAACAGATGCATGGGAAGTTCCACCTGAACAGGAGGAAGAACTTTTTTTACTGTGACACTGACCACACACTGGAACAGGTTGCCCAGAGAGGTCATGGAGTCTCCCTCACTTACGATAACCAAGCATCATCTGGATGCAATTCTGTGCTTTGTGTTCTGGGATGACCCTGCTTGAGCAAAGAGGTTGGACCAAATTACCTACTGTGGATCCTTCCAACCTGACCCATTCTGTGATTCTGAGATTCACAAGAGAGGGAGCTCCAGATTCTATCCTTAATAAAAATTTAGCACAGCTGTTTTTCCCAGAAATTTATATAAATAGCTGCTTAAAGCCCAAATTTTATGTGTCACCTCTGAAAATGCCACACACTAACATGCTGTATGTAGGCTTTAAAGTTAGAGCACCAACTTCACAGAAGTTGATCTCAATAGAACGTAACTGATACCCATGATTTTAGGATCTGATTGCATTCATGCTATTTGGGTAACTTGGCAGTGCAAAATAATTAAAAATACGGTGCTACAAAGTCAATTTTTAAATTTACTTCTAACAGTATGCACAGATTAATTTTAAGAGTTAATGAACAAGCCAAAAATGGTTTTGGCTCAAAATGAAGGAAATCTCTGAATTTGATTCCTGCCCACTAGATGGCAGGCATTGCACAGGCAACATTCCCAAAACCTGTCACCAAGATGGGAACAGAGTAGCCCTTGACTTCCTTCCATTAATATGGTGCGACAGTACTGAGCACATTTTATGACTTTTTCTACAACCTTAAAAGAAATTTACGTATGTGTGTGTATATATATATATATATATATATATGTGTCTGATGAATACAATCTATTATTAATTAACTAATGTCATTGAAGGAATTCATACATGTAACAGACAGTTCTTAACAGATGCGTGACCCTAATATGGTGTATTGGTTTTGCAAGGTTTTGGTAGCTAGAGGGCTGATTCTGTGAGAATACGCCAGAACCTTCCCCCAGTGTTCACAGAACTAGTGCCAGTTGGTTCCAAGGCTGAGCCCATCAGCAACAGTGGCAGTGCCTCTGGAACAGAGCATTGAAGAACCTCTTGCACAGATATGTATCCACCCAGAGCAGAGAGGAGTGAGAATATGTGAGAGGAACAGCTCTGCAGGCACCAAGGTGAGGTGAAGGAGGAAGGTTAGGAGGTACTCTAGGTGCCAGAGCAGAGATTCCTCTGCAGGCCATGGCAAGACCACAGTAAGGCAGCTGTGACTCTGCAGCCCATGGTGGGCCACATGGGACCATAAATCCATCTGCAGCCCTTGGAGGACCCCATGCCCAAGCAGGTAAATGCCTGAAAGAAGGCTATGACCCCATGGGAAACCTGTGCTGAAGCAGGCACCTGGCAGGACCTGTGGCCCCATGGAAAGAAGAGCCCACACTGGAGGAGGTTTGCTGGCAGGACTTGTGACCCTGCAAGGGATCCATGTTGGAGCAGCCTGTTCCTGAAGGACTGCACCGTGTGTAAGGGACCCACACTGGATGGCAGAAGAGAATGAGGGGTCCTCTGGAACAGGAAGAAGCTGCACAACATGTGATGAACTGACCACAACCCCCTATTCCCTCCTCTCCTTGTGCTACTAGCAGGGAGTGGGTAAATTGTGAATTAAGTTACAGCCGGGAAGGAAGGAGGGTTGGGGTGAAGTGTGAGTAGGGGAAGAGGGTGTTAAGATTTAGTTTTACTTCTCTCAGCCTACTCTGATTTGATTGGTATAAACTAAATTAAGTTCCCCAAGCTAAGTCTATGGTGCCCATGATCGTAACTGGTGAGTGATCTCTCCCTTTATTTATCTCAACCCATGAGTCTTTCGTTATATTTTCTCTCCCCTGTCCAGCTGAGAGGAGTTTAGAGTGAGGTTTTAGTGAGCACCTGGAGTCCAGTCATGATCAGGCCACCACAGATGGCAAGTGCCTTCTGCACACAAGCAAAACATTTGGATTGCAAAACCATTTTGTAAGAACATGTCAGCATTATTCTACTCAATATTTTAGATGAAAAGAGATCACCCCTCTCTTACCTGTGGTGTAAGCTCAACTTCAAGCTCACCAGATAAATACTGGCGTTCAAATTCAGCATTCTCTCCAACATACGATGACACCATGCGTTTTATCTGTTTTGTCTGAAGCAGAAGACCGAGCCCAAAATTGTCAACACTGTGTAGAAAATGCCAGACAATATATTTTGATATAAATTTTGTATTATACATTAATGTATTTTGATGCAAACTAAGCACTTAATAAGCTGTAATTACTTAATAAGAAAAAATAGAGTTATCTCCTCCGCACATAAGGATTTGAAGACAAAAAACAGATTCCAGCTTTTAGAGGGTAAAGCATCAAAGCTCTGATTAAAATTTAAGACCTCAATGTTCAGACCTCATTTCTTCCAAGGCACAGAATACATCCAAAACTTGTTTAAAGTCATTTCACATGTTAACAATATACAGCTTGACAAGTGGTATTATTTGACAGATCAGCTTCTTTAAAAAGCCTTACCAAGTTAATAAAAAGTCAGACATGGCTTTGAGTGAATAAAGTCATATTTTTGTTTACACTCCTACTCACTAGGAAAAAGAAAAGTGATTGCTTAGCAGCCCAAGGAGAAAGACATTGACATTTATAATGCTAGTTCCTATATGAGGTAAGAAAATGTTTGTATTTAAATTTTCTTACTGTAGTAAATAATTTAATCTCTTACTAAATAATCACCTACTTCAACAAAGGATTTCAGCACTAGAAACAAGATTTTTTTGTCTATGTCATCTGAAATTGAATGCCAGAGATGATATATGAAACATTTTTCTTGTGCCAATGCTTCTAAAATTCTGATATCCTCCATGATGTTTATCATGCCATATTGTGTACTATTGGATTAGGAACATTTTTCAGGAGTTCCTGCAACCAAGGTTGCTCTATAAAAAATGCTACTTCAATTCAAAGAAATATGGAAATAAACATAGATTATATTATAAAGATATGTTTATTTCACTTTTCCAGCACATTATGCAAGATTCCAGCAGACTGGTACATGTGTCTGAAGCTCCTCCACATTTATGTTGGTCTCTGTATCATATAAGCAGAGAACTCAGACCTTCCAGTCCCTCTACACAAAAGATACCATGATCCAAAATTACCTCACAAAAAATGATGTATCTGCCATGAGTTCTCAATTCAATATGACTTAATTATCCACACAATGGCTTGACATTTCAGGATGAGAAATAGAGAAAAAAAATAAAATAATCATTTAAGATATCAATTATTCAGCACTTTGTACTTAACACACAAGTGCTTACAATATATGAATCCTGTTGAAAACACCCTTCATGAAGAAGAGCTCCAAAAAAAGACCAGATTAAAAAACTTTACTATTATGCAGTATTAATTTTCAAATATAAAAGTGGTAATGCTTGCCATAGCACAGGCTGCAGTGCTGCAGGGGAAGGGAGAGGGGCTGATGGAGTAGGACCAGCACCAGCTCTTCATCTCCAACCACAATAGTCCGAGAGCTGCATGGACAGACACGCAGTCACAATGCCTTCGCAACTGCATGCATCATGAGCACTATTTTAAGGTCAGGACTATTTTAAGGGGATGGCCCACTTCAGTGCATACTCAAGCATTTTGGAAACCGGATGAGAGGAAGTGAAACAAGCTTCTCTGATCTGATTCTCTGAATTTATTCTATGTTCTCTAGATACAAAATAATTTGATTAATTATAAAAGCTCACTCCAACTCTGACCAATTAAAAAAAAATGTTAGAAGTCTAACTGTGATACAACGTCCAAAGTGCTCTGGTGCCAAAGCCTTGGGACTAAAATGTGCGTTGCCTAGAAACAACCCATGTTTCTAACTCCTCACAAGAAATAAACCCTCCAGTTTGAAACTAGAAGAGCTGAGAATAGAAAAGAAAGAGGAGTCTTGTGGGCAAACGAGATTACAAAAAAGAATAAAAATAAAAAAGCCATAATTTCCTATATAGATTAATTCAAAGCAGGACAATTCCTCTCACATGAAAACCATCAAACTCTGACCTCTCATTATAAAAGGTAGTAAACAAAAAAGACCAGCCAACATGTGATGGCAATTAAATTGGTTGGTGTACCTACAGCACTCTGTGGCAAGAGTACAGAATTTAAACAAAACTGTGCAGTGCTTTCCAGTGCAAGAACAAGGGGAAGCTTCCTGAACTGCCTGCAAGCCAGAGTTCACTATTTCTGCGTATCATTCAGGTGGTTAACACTGCGTTTATCTTTACAAAACTTGGAAGTTACCAAATAGAAACAAGCACTTCTGCATGAAGACAATGAAACACTGTGTGCACTTGTGTAGGAAAGGGTCAGGAGCAGATTTGTAATGGTTAAAGAAATTTCTGCTTCATTTCACTAAGATCCACAATCCTTACTCCTACAGTCTCAGAAGCAGCTACTGAAGCATATTGTCCTTAGCAGGATTTTGCATATCATCCTGCAGGATTCCATATGGAAACACAGGACTCCCTGATCTACTATTGTGAGGTACCTTCTATCAAATAAAATTCAGTAGTTATGAAGAAATTAAGCAGAAAGTTGCACAAAGGTTATTCTGTCATACTCATGCCAAGTTGTTCTTCACTTCTTACGTCACTCTTTCTTTCTCCTATCCTCAAATGTAGCAAATTAGTTCAAAAACAAAATTTCTGGGAGGGTCTATTACTGAGCACACAAGTCATGTACATTATTTCCCTACCACAATGAGAACAGGAATTTCATATTTCAAAAGTCATGCACCAGGAGGCTCTGCCTGCCTGGAAACACAAAATTACTTCAACTCCCACATGCATTTAATCTTCATAGCAGCATCACAAAATCTCGTTGCCATTACTCATAAAGGGTTTTTTTAGATGTACATTTATTTAAAGAAAATACACTGCCATCCATCTCTTTTGAGGATGCAATCTGTATTCAGCTTTCCAGTTCAAATAATCCTTTTGCTTTCACATGCATCAGTTTTCATCTCCCTCCAAAAACCCTTTTAGAGCACTTCAGCCTATTTTATGTTTCCTATGTTACATGTCAGTGTCCCAAGAAACACATATTTCACACAGAAAACACTATCCTCACTCCTATTTTCCCTATCCTTTGATTTTCATGTGACATCTTATCCCAGATTACAAATTTCAAAAGCCCTTTGGTTTATGGAAATTTCTTTCAATATAACAGTTCTATGGCAATTTTAAGTTATTAGTTCTCCTTTTCTGTATTTTGTTGCTTTGTTGATTGTGTTGTTTTAAGCACAAGAGCTTTTTGAACTTTTCAGCTTTAATTATGTTTACCGTCAAAATGTTACCCATGAAATATCTGCCTTGCAGGCAACGCTCTGCTTATCAAACAGCAATCATAAAAACAAAATAAGAACATTTACTGAGTGCATGAAAATAATACACTCAAAATGCCTATTTTGAAAGCTGGATTCAGTCCTTTAAAAATTTAAACAAAGGTAAATGCAATAAAAATGTGCTGCCCTTATAGGAAGGAAGAAGGCGTGGTACAAGCTGACATAATTGTCATGTGTGCTGTCAGAAAAGGGAAAGTGCATGTTAGTGCTAGACACTGAATGCATTCTTTTACCCCCAAAAATGTTTGGATTTCTAGAAGTTTCCCCATTCTGTATTAAGATGAAAAGTCAATCAACAGAATACATGAAACACATAAAGGAAAGGAGATCTAACTAGGCATTCATCAAGGATGTCAGTGACCCAAGTTCCCTAAACTATTGCTGCAGACAAGAAAAATTAAGGAGCTCTGATTGTCTAAAAACACATTCATTCCTGTTTTGTCCCTCTCAGACTTACAAAAACTTCCTGCCAAAAACTATGTCTGCCTTTTCTAACTAAAAAAAATTAGCCAAATATGTCTCCCAGACAGATCTAACCCACACATTTCCAGTATACTGGAAGCAGTCAAAGACAACATGTCGGTATTCCACTGCAGATTGTGTTAAACAATAATCTGCTGCTCCCAGCCCTTCTTCTTTGGTGGCTCAAGCATAACACATTCTACAGCATCACAGGGAAGAAGAGATTACCTAAGTTTCCAGCATAAAAGCCTCACACATCAATAAGCCCAACACAGCCAGATGAAGCAGAAAATAGAAATTTGCATTCTTTTGCAAAAAAAAAAGGCTACTTGGAATGTCACACACTCTGGCACAAAACATACAATGCCTTATTGATGGAGGGGGTTGAGTAAAAGGAGACATCACAAGACAATTACAACCCTCCCCCTCTCTCTCCCCTCTCTGTCTCTCTCTCCCCCCCTTTGTAAAGAAATACTTGTTTCTTAAAAATGTGGGTGTGGTCAAAACAGACTGGCTGCCTTTACTGGATGGAAAGCAGCATCAATTAGAATGAGGGCCTCCTTCTAGATTTCTTAAAGATTCTCCAGAAGCTGATACTCCTGGGAGATTACACATGACCAAAGATCATTAGTTATGAAATATTAACATGAATACCTGGAGTTTTGGAGAACTAAAACATGTTGGTGAAGAAGCTAACATGACACACCACCTCATCTTTCTTCTGTCATAATTTGGGGACTGGAAAGATAGCAGGATAAAAAAAACATCACCCCTGAAGACTACAGATTGAGAAGGAAAACCATGCAATAAGAATCCTGGGGCAAGGCTCCATCTCAGGTGAAACTAAAGTTTCTGCAACTAGCTGTTGCAGCAGAAAAATGCACAAAAATGGTCAGTTCTATTCCTGGAAAACAGTTTATGTAAAGACACCAGTCAGATTCTAGAGATAGACCAGGGAGTCTCTTTAGGCATTCATCAGCTCCAAGAGTTAAAATGAAGCATGAAACTTGATAACAGATGGACCTGTTCTAGAAATTTTCTTGGCAATAGGCTAGAAGTGGGGAAAGGAAACAATTTCCTCTGACATTCTCCATGTAGAAGGTGAGAGGCTGATTTCATTTGCAACATCAGCTTTTCAGTCTTCAAAAGGGTTTGCTCCAAGTTACATGCAATTATGCTTTCTGATAGATCCACAATTCCTAAGGAAGACCAGATATGCTTCCCAACTAAGAGGAATCATTACTTGTGTGGCATTTCATATTAGCAGAGACTTAAGCTTTCGGGCTCACAGGGGTGACTATGGCAGGAAACTTTACCAGCATGAAAGTTATGTGGATAGAGGTACCACCTGAGTTCTTAGGGACACACAATTCTAAGGTCCACAAAAATTAACTATAATCCTGGCAGCACCAGAGAGATCCCTAACAGCCTTTGTGCAGAAAATGAGTAAATGCCTACTAGATGGTGTTTGCTGGAAGACACTGAAGAAGAGTGCAAGCACACCCAGGGAAAAATTAATCTAGACAATCAGTCATATAACAGTTCTTTATAACTCATCTTCTCCAGTCTTACAGCTGGCTCATAACGAGACTATGTCCCACAATATTTTCCCCATGTGTTACACTGTAAGGTTACTAAACAGCCAGCTCAGATGATACTTTCTCCTTCTCTGTCCCTCACTACCTCACTTAGAAGGGTACTAAGAATAAGAAGATGAGGAATAGGAGTTAACTAAAAGAGAAAAACACATTCAGCTCACAGAAAGGTAAGATATTCAGAGGTTTAATGCTTATTTGCCTTGTTTTTTCTCTTTAGCGAAATGTCTTGTCACTGTCTTCAGGTACCTTCTTTTCCTAGAAATTTTGGAAAGCAAAAAAGAGAGGATGAAGCAGAGGGAGGGAGGGAGGGAGGGAGGGCTTTCATTGTTGCTATTCTATAACCAATTCTTCAGCCATCCTGAGTTCTGTATCTATTTTTTTCTCATTTGTCATCACAAGAAATTTATCTCCACAGCTGATTTCTCCATACTTCCAGGTAGTACAAAGTTAGTACACATTTGCCCTGCCAAAATCCTAAATAACCTCCACACTAAAATTAGCTAGATGACCTAGGCAGATTTTCAGGGATTTGCGGTTCACACAGTGCCAGCAATTTAACAGCTGTAACAAAGCATCTGATTAAATCCTTTCTAAAGAATGCAGATTTAAAAAAAAAAAAAAAAATCAAATTGAAATGCTCAAATTCACTGAAATATATAGTCTCCTGATTTTGGCAACTTGCCATGCGCAAGATTTTACATAACTCACTCTTCTCTCTATACCAAGAGAGGTAATAGTCACTGGTGACCTTGATTCTCATTTCTGAAAGTATTTAATTTGCGATATTTGAAGAATTTCTTATGAATATACAAAAATGACACACAGAATGTAAAATACTCTGAGAGTCCACTTAATCTCATCTCTGTGTACATAACTTTCTGAATCCAACAATTATCAAATTTGTTCCACTAAAACAATATTATAATATACTTCCATGATACTATATATAGTAGAATATATATAGAAGTATAATATGCTTCCATAATACTGTATGGAAGAACTTCATAACCTTCTGTGAATTTAAAATGCAATTTCCACATGATGGTATTTTTTCATATACACATTTACATTTGAATAGGTTTTTAATAAGTGTGAGTAATATAAAGACAGACAGACAGAAAGACAGATAAACAGACAGATATTTTAGTAACAATAATTGTAGAATTAAGCCACGTGAGTTTCATGCAAGAAAAACCAGGGAATCCATGGCAAAGATGGCAGATATATTCTGGTTTTAACAGAAACATACTATTCAGAGCAATGACTGAAAAATGAGATAACCTTAAACTTTAACATACAGAATATTTATCAAACATGTCTTAAATCCAAATTATTTAATTGCAAAGAATATAGACATCTATTGTGCCTTAGAATATCGGGTGCAGTAAGTTTACTACTGCATCTGATCCCATAGAGTACTGCCTTTTAGGGATTTGGGAACCACAAATAGCCCAACCCACTAGGAAAACAAGAGTATTATGCTTAACAGAGCTAAGTAATGGCATTCAGGCATAAGTGCAAATGCTTATCTCAAAGCCATCTTTTCCTTCCTAATGTATAACATTGTAACATTAAAAGACCTTAAAAAAGAATAAAGATACTAAAGGTTCAGAAAGCTGGTAACGCCTTGGAAGAACACAGTCTGAATCAGTGATAATCTGACAGTTGCTGTCAATCTCCTGTCAGATGATCACCCAGGTGATTAGCAATTAAGATCTTAACTGTAACTTCTCTATTTTTAGTGTAAGTGAAAACCTTTTGTTCAACACTACTGCATTCAAAAATGATGCATTAAGTCTCATAAGCAGACAAAACCCAAATTCAATAAAACAATCAGACCACATACACAGCTATTACAAATAATGGGCTTCGTTTTCATTCTGCAAAACTCAGCCTATTTAGGTGATAGATACAATGAAAATTTTGATTTCAGTATGTAATTATAGCCGAAATTATTTATCCATTTTATTAAGCACAATTAATTAAAAATAATAATACAATGCACATTTTTTACTTTCATTTAAAATATTTGGCTATGTTGATAGTTTTTGATGCAACACAGGTCCTGAAACAACAGGTAGTCTGCATTAGGAAAGTCTTAGCAAAGGCTGAGCCAAGCCATCCAAGTTCCAGGTTCCAAGTAACTTGAAATTAGTATACAACATGAAATTACATGGAGATGAGAAAACAGCCGAAAAGGTACAGTACACTAATCACAGCTGTGTTGGGAATTTACTGAATCAATGCTTAAAACAAGATTTTTTTTTTATTAATTTATTTACTTACTTATTTATTTATTTATCTACTCATTCATTTTCATTTATTTATTATTTTTATATATATTTTATTAATTTTAACACTGGCAAATGTGGAACGAACCAAATTAGAACAAGAATGAAGATAATCTGTTATAAAATGGTTTTTGGTAGCCTACTGAGAATACTCTCAATTTAAAGGCCTTATAAAAACACAGTGTAAATAAAGTATTTACACTATGAACAATATAAGCAAAACAAGTTGTAAGAGAAGGTATGAGAGGTCGTATTTTAGAAGTATACCCATCTATTGCAGTTATACTGCACTATTGCCCTCGTTCACAAGCTTCAGTTTCCCCTGCAGCAAGTTGTGTAAATACCAGAGGTACTGGATATTTGAACTGCTTCACTTTCAAACACTTTGCCTTGTTTGGCTTGGCAAAAGAGTAACTGCTGTTAAAGGTGCTGTTTCACTGGCTAGCACACAGCATGAACATGAGCATAATGTGCAGCAGCAGACAGTAAGCTGAGCAGTGTCTCAAAGACAAAGAGCACCCCATACACTACTGTACAACCTGTCACTGAAAAGCCTTGAATGGGACAAAACCAGGACTTCACCTGACAGCAATTACATGTTTTGAACAAGTTTTTGCAGAAGGACTCTCTTCCCAATTACACTGCAGTACAGAACAGTAAGTAGGATGTGAACTTGTGAACAACCTAGTCCTTTAAAGTTATTTCCAGACACTGCCAAGCATTTCTAGGCTCTGCTGAGCCTTGTTTCCAGCTAGAAAATTTGGCAAGAATGTTTCAGGACTTCCTAATTACTGCCTTCCCTTAGATGTAAGCGAATTGCTGTCTCCATTACTGCTATTTTAGTTATAAACAGACAGCTCTGTAACACTCTGTGGTTCTCGTATGTTGAAAGGCATGTGATTTAATCCATGTAGCTGCACTGCTCTCCAGAATAGGCTGTCTGTGCGCTTGGCTCCTTCCCTGCTCCAATTACAAGCTGCCTGCTAACCCCCGCAGGACAAGAAAACCTGACCAATTACCTCCCATTTGCTGTAAGAGCTGGAGAAAAGAAAGCAGCTGCAGTCAAGAAACTGAAACACAGCCAGGCATCAACTGCAGCACAAGGTCACCACAGAAAAGCACACTAAACCATATGGCAATTTGAAAGTGGCAAGTTACTCAAGAAGGTGCCTGACACCTTAACATTACAGGAACAATTCACCCTTTAAATACTGTACTGTACTGAATACTGACTGCTGTAGGGTGTATGATTGCTGTGATACTTCAGCTATAAAGGCATTTAGTAGTCTTGCAATACTTGGTAATACCACTATGCTTTTGGACATGGTATTAGAAGATGCTAAGAAGATGCATGGCATTAGAAAAGTATGCATTTTAAAAGGCTAATTAGAAAATTAGAAATGGTATCAATTGCTGTCATGGGAATTCTGACTTTATTTCTGATAAAAAAATAAACCTTCAGCCTTGTTTCCACCTTGTTTCAACCTTGCTCCTAAACACTATCAAACCATAGCAGGCTAAGTTCCACACACTAGTAATACAGTAAATAAAAAGACAGGTGAAGCAGTTATTTTATTATTCATTACATTTCAAAATAAATTATACTATTCAACAGGAGAGTAAAACTCGTATTTTTACAAACTAGACTTTTAGAAAAACCTCTAGATGCCCTTGAGCATTTTCAAATTGTTACACTGTTCTGTGAAGAACTCTCCAGACTTTTATGAATGTTCATACAAAACTAGTTTCAAGAAAACAGGGATTAAATTTTGCTTTCCTGCCAGCAACCAAGAGTTTTACATAAATCACTTCTACCTCAAAACCCAAAGAACTTTCAGGAAAGTCAACATTATGTCAACAAAAAATAATTCTAACCTATAACATCAGCAACTATATTCAGAATACAATACAAAATGTCTCCTTTTTTAATCCTATTCCACAGTGCTCCTCTTTCGACTTTTTCTCATATTCAGACTATCACCTCCCCCTCAGCAACAACTATGCAATATCTCTATCTGTGAATATATGTGTTATTCAGAAATAAGACTATGAGGAAAATCAATGATGTCTACTCTAGTGCTTGATCCTTCCACACAAAATTATTTCTGTCTTCTTTTCATCATCCAGCAGAAATTGTTTCCCACAATATTCTAAAGAGCTTAAGTTTGACTGTGTATGTATCAAATACCAATACAAAGAATTCGTTATCCAATTAATGTGCAATTAGTGTTTTGCATATTACTATTTTTATTTGATTTCATTAATATTTTTATCAATGCACTTCAACAGAAGCGGTTGTAGTTATCTCTCTATATGGAGATCATTACATATTGTGGAGTTTACTACAATAAACAGCCTGAATGAGAAGATGAGAAATTATACATGAAAGAAGTAGTCTCAACTTCAGCCCCACATTAATTTCTTAAGGGGCACACATTTAAAAATATAAATAAAAAATCTGAAAACCCATTAAACAGACTCTGCATCCTTTCTTCATAGATATTCTCTGCTGTTCTTGTGTTGCTTGGAGTTCTTATGAAGTTACAGAAATACAGTAAGAGGGTCAGAAAGCACCAAACTGAGTTTAAAAAATATATCCCTATTTGGAACTTCACAAAAACACACACATACACACAAAATCACTGATACTACATTTAAAGCCTCTAAGTTAGAATTTCCAGTTACAATCAACCAGTTAAATATACAAAAATTTAAATATAAATATTTATAGTAATATAATTGCAACCCTCTACAGCATGACAACTGGTCTCTGACAAAGTCAAGCATACATATAGTACTGAATTTCCTGGGCTACTTCCTTCCAAAAATAACAGTTTCAAACCAAGCTGTCTGGTTTATATGAAAATTATGATGGTGAAAAGAAAGATCTTTTTCTTATATATCAGCATTTTCACATAATTGGAATCTTTAGTCTGCACTTATTAAACCACAGACATATGAATACCTACCCTGCATTGTTACTGACTGCTGTTATTCCCTTTACTCCAGTCTTCAGTAAACCCCCAATAAGGTTTTCAGGAATCCCACACAATCCAAAACCTACACAAAATAAAAGAAAATTGCTTATGTAACAAATCTTGAAAGAACATAGAATGTTCAGAACTATGGGAATAAAAAAATCTTTTCTGAGTAGAACAAGCTCCTTAGTCAACTAAATAAATCAACATTTCCAGATAGAGTTGCCCTCTAGTACTGGAATCTCCCACTCACGAGACACTTCCCAGTTTGGATGAAAGCTCTTTACCCATCAGAGCGGGCCTTTAGGAAAGGGGTCCATGACCACAGCTCTCCTTACGTGTGTCCTCAACCCTGTACTCATTTTTCCTCCTTCTCTTCCTACCCACTTAACCTTCCTATCTTTGCTGCACATCTCATAGCTTAGCCTGTAATTACATTGTTCAGCTGGGAGTCTGAACACACTCGGGATAATACCTGCCTGGAATCACAATAATCTAGATCTCTACCAAGGCACAAGAGCCCCACATTCCCACCTATTACACAAGACTCCTAAAAGTATGTACTCCTATGCAAATACATCTAAAATGAAATAGCATGTCACACTACAAGCACTACCTTTTCACAGAATGACAGAACCAATTAGGTTCTAAAAGACCCCCTGAGATCATCAAGGCCAGCCTATCTTGGTCTCAAATCTTTTCTTTATGAAATAGCAACAATAACAACAACAACAAAAAAATTCCTGCAGAAGGATTTTTGCCTCTTTACATATCTCCATTGAAGTGTTTTACAATGTTACATTCATTTTTTTTGAAATATTAAAACAACCTAAGAAATAGATAAATCACTTTTTTTAAATGCAAATTGAACAGGATGAAATTGTGGAAAGCTACAATCTACAATATCCAACAGCTCAACTCACAGTGAAAGTTAGTATGACGCAACTTCTTGACTCTTCTGGAAATATCACACATAAGCAGTAAGTGTAACATAGATAAGTATTATCTTCATTTCTTAATTCAGAAACAGGCTTTGTTCAAGGTCAGAGGCCCAGAGACAAGGCAGTCAAAGGATATAGAGAAATAATCAAGCCAAATTGTATTTGTTCACTATGAGAAATAAGAATGCTATCTTGAAAATTCCCAAGCTCATTTTCTGGATTCAATTAGAGTCCAGTTTTTGCTAGTGAGGAAAAAATATTTTTCTGAGGCTCTTTCTCTTTCCCTATGACACAACCTGGATTTTCTCCATACTGAAGGAGTATGCCTCTCATCAGCAGCGCAGGAAACCAGGTGTTTAAAAAATCATTCAATTTCATGGATTCTAAAATTAGTTAACAGTAAAAGAAACAAGATAAATGAGTAAAAAGTATCTCATTAACATAACATGATTGCATCCACAAAGAATTTAAATATTTACCACCAACAAGTATAGTTGCCCCATTGGGTATATCTTTTACAGCTTCAACAGGATCAGTGTAAAATTTGGTGTTGCGATGACAGCTGGTAGAAAAATAGCATCCACAAATCTGCAACAACAGTAAAGGAAACAAGTGAATGAACAAAAGGCATTATACAGTAGTTTTGTAATGAAGACCATGCCTCTGGCTAGATAGGGGGAAAAACAGATACAAAAAGATATTGCTACTTTAAATATTAAGCGGGGAGGGAGGGAGGGAGGGGGAATAGAGAGAAGGGGGGAGGAGGGAGGGAAGTACAGTGCAGGTCTCCGAAACAAGAGAATTACATCCTGAATTACTGACAAATGGTGCCTTTCTGAAAACATATCTACAAATGCAATCCCTCAGCACAACTTTTAGCCCTCCAAAGACTTCTTAAACCTGTATATTGTTACATGAGCTTCAAAGGCATCCCAACACTAAACATAAACAGAAACTGCTGAAAGAAAGATAACACCACCACAAAATTTCAGTGGAAGCCACAGAACAACAGGAAGGACAGCATTGTGCCGGCAGTATGGTAAGCAGGGACACCCTTCCACAGACTGAACCCTCCCCCAGTTTCCTTGTGCAATCCTGGAGCTTTCAAATGCAGTCTTAGAGATCCTCATGTTATTGAAGAACAGCCCAGAATCAAGGAGACTCCAAGAAATGCAAGAAATATGGAGGGCAAGAGGGAAATCAATACAAATCCCCAAACCTGGACCTCACAGTACAAAGCCATTACACAGTAGTCATCATAACTTATGTATCCACTGTTATGTACCTAGGTCATCTTTTTCTCTTTGAGTATTTACTACAAATACCACACATTACAACAAATAATCAAATATTTGTTCAGGCACCAGAAGAAAAAATTGACACCTAAGTCACTATGTTGAAACAGTCTCAATAAATTCAGAAAATCTGGAAGCTAAAGTACTACCTAATGGTCTTTCAAATCCTAGCTTGATAGAAAGAGTGAAAAAAAATACATTGTGAAAAAGGGAGAAACAACAATAAACATATAATAAACAATATAAATTACACATTTTGAAGACAATAGTCCAATTCTTCCCTGAAGAGTTCCCTTAAGAGCTACCTACAGTTATAGCCAGGGCAACAAATTTTGGCTCTGTTTCAATATTACACAAGCTGTTCTCTTTTTATAATTAAAGCTGCAGGAGTTTATACTGAATATTAAGAAAACCTTTCTGAATGGAAGCTTACCTCCTTCCCAGTGGAGACACTGATGTTCCTCTGCTTTGATAGGGTCAATAAAAAATCAGTATATGGGTCATAAGAAACAATGTGAGAAAAACTGCCTTCTGCATGCCAAATTATACCATGAATGTTTCTCCACTGACCAATGGTACTTGAAAAGTCAGGTGCAGTCCCTTTAGAATTCCCTGAGGGAAACACTGTGCCCATCTTTATAAAAAGGGTAAAAAAGGAGGACCCCAGGAACTACCAAGCTGCCAACCTCCCCTCTGTGCCTGGGAAGGCCATGGCACAGGTCCTCCTAGAAGTTGTGCTAAGGCACAGGGGGGACTGGGAGATGATTCAGGACAGCCATTACAAGGACAGCCAGTGAGGGAAATCCCTGCCTGATCATACCAGTGACCTTCTGTGACAGAGTGACCACATCTGTGGACAAGGGAAGGGCTACAGATTCATCTGCACACTTCTGTAAAGCCTTTGACACAGTTCTCCACAACATGCTTTTCTCTAATTTGGAGAGAGATGGATTTGATTGCATGGATTTGGTGGATAGTAGAGGAATAGGTTGGATGGCCACATCCAGAGGGAAGTGGCCATTGGCTCAGAGTCCTGATGGATATTGGTGATGCATGGTGCCTCTCAGGGGTTGTCATTTCTCAATGACAAAGAGAGATCAATTACATGCTCATCCAGCTTGTTGGTGACACCAAGCTAACCAGTACAGCTGATAACCCGGAGGGATGCAATGCTATCCAGAGGGACCTGGACTAGCACAAGTTGGCCCATAGGAATCTTATAGGGTTCAACAAGGCCAAGGGCTGGTGCTGTGCCTGCATTGGGGAAATCAGGCCTGAGTACAGACTGGGAGAGGAACTTATTGACTAATTGGTGCTGCTGGTGGGTGAGAAGCTGGACATGCCCTGGCCATGGCACTCACAGCCCAGAGAGATAAACGTGTCCTGGGCTGCATCAGAGCCCCGTGGGCAGCAGGGGAGGGAGGGGATTCTGCCCCTCTGCTCTGCTCTGTTGAGACCCACCTGGAGCACTGCATCCAGAGCAGGCATTCTCTGAACAGGAAGGTCTGACATGGACCTGTCAGAGCAGGTCCAGAGGAATATTAAGTGCTGGCAGCCTTGGGAATCACAGTACTACAGGACTGCAAGAAAGCCCAAGGGCCAGGGCTGTCGGGAGGCCAGACCTCTGCTGTGTCCCTGTACCCACACATAGGAAAATATTTCAGAGGCCACGTGGTACCTTTTCTTTAATCTTCCCAACTGTGTGCAACAGTGGTGAACAGAGCCGTATGTGTTACACAAGTGTACAATTGCAGGTAGGATGTCTCTAACAAGTGTTTCTGCTCTTCTATCTTAAATACATTCCTCTCCTAGTCTCTTTCCTACCCACCCCATTGTTTGAGAGCAATGGGCTTTAAGGGACCTGAAGCACCAGGGATCACCTATGCTTCCCTGCACACCAAGGCAGTAAGCTAAGACCTCAGGAACTGGCAGCAATTCTGGCAGGTTTAAGAAAGTAACCTAGGCACAGATGAGCTCCTTCCTAGAATAATCAACAGAATTTAATTATCTGGAAAAGCAAAAGTATTACTTAGTAAAACAAAATCTGAGAGTGCTAAGATTTGACCATAAAGATATCAGTAGTAGTAAACACAGAGAGAGGAAGGTGAGCTTTTTCAAGTAAAATAAAGAAAAGCCACAATGACACTTCTGGCTGAAGACATAAAAAAATAATTTTGCTGTAGTTACATGTGGGCTGGAAACCAGTAAATATGTGAGACTTGACAGAAGCTTCCCATGGGAAGGGAGCCGCATGGCTGCACAGCATCCGTTTATGGATAGCAGTAGATGGCGGGGCTGCCAGCGAGCCGTGCACACCTGCTGCCCACCTCCGGGAGAGGAGGCGATGAGAGCAACATGGGAATATACAGTAGCACACTGCAAGTGTGCTGCCTTTTGAAATTATGGTGATCTAAAATGATAAAAACAGTAATAATAATAATAAATTAAATATAAAAACAAGACCAAAAAACCTCAAAGCCAACCCTCTGTGCCAGCCTCTCAAGGTCACCGCATCCCCACCAGCCGCCGGGCCCGGGCCTGCTGCGGAGCCGCGCTCAGCCCTCCCTCCTCCTCCCCGCGGGGCTGCCGCGGGACAAGCCCCTCAAGAACAAAGCCATCGCTTTCCCTCGGGGCGGGAAGCGACTCCTCCGGGGCCGCAGGGCGGCCGCCACCCCGGGGCTCGGCTACCCCCCGCCCCACACCCCACACACACCGATCCCGGCGAGCCGGGTCCCCGCCAAGGTCACCCGGCGGGCAGGACGAGGCGGAGGGGCTCGGACCCGCCTTCCCCGCCGCCCCTCGCCCCTACCTCAGCCCTGCGCGCTGCGGGGAGGAGGATGCGGCGGCCGAGGGGCGGCAGGAGGAATTTGAAAGCCGCCATCTTCGCGCTGCGTGGCTGTCGAGGAGCGGGGTCCGGGGCCGGGCCGGGCTGAGGCGGTGGCTGCGGGAGCACAACGCGGGACGCGGGGAACAGGAGCGGCGGGACGGCGGAACCCGCGGGCGGAGGGAAGGCGAGGGGCTCGGCCCTGACGTGCGCTGACGTCGGTGCGCCCGAGGCGGGGCCGCTGACTTGAGGGGGGCCGGAGAGTTGAGCGCCTCCGCTCTCCCCTCGGCAGCCGGCTCCGTCCGGGACCCGGGAGAGCTGTCCAGCCGCGCCGCGGCTGCCGAGCACAGGCAGCTCGGTCCGAGCGCTGTCCCATGGGAGGGAGCAGCCCCCCCTCCTGTAGTTTCCACCGATACCTCCGCTCCATCGTCAGCCGTTTGTTCATAAAAAACATCAGAACCCGCGCAAAACTTAGGTGAGCAAACCGTGCAACCAGCGGCACATCAGTGTCAAAATCTTACAATCACTTCAGAGAACAAGAGTTTTTCCTGGTTTTCCTTCCTTTTTCCTGTTTCCTTTACCACGATTTCCACAGATGGACAACTCGGATGTGCCACCTCAGCTGTTTGCCCCGTAAAGTTACGGTGGCTTAAATTTCTGTGTTGTCACTGTGACCAAGGACTAGCAGCACAAGAATTAAGCAAAGGGCAGAAGCTATGTGGTTAAATTTCCAGTGCCTCAGTATCAGGGTGACCCAGACTCCAAAAAGCACATGGTCTCCACAGGGCGCCGGGATGCTATGTTTAGGTGGGAAAATGTTACTAGAATAGATGTATACTTGAAGCAGCAGCCACGTGATGGGAACTGCTGGCCCTTTTGCTGCTGCTAGAAGGAAAATTCAAAGTATGCCTCTGCTATTATTTACACTTCCTAAAAATACCCCAAATGATCAGTGCATGCCTAAAGATGCCCAATGCAACAGAAGGATTCACAAAAAAAAATAAGTGAGAAGTTGTTTAAAGGCAGGAAAACACAAATTCTTCTCACGCACATGACGGGAGGTCACACTTTCTGGCAGGTCATGCTGACCCTTGTCTTGTATCCAGGCAGTTTCCAACACAGCTGCCAGCCTCACTGTAATTTGCCATTGTGCTAATCAACATGCGGAAGAATAAGTTACAAGCAAAACAATGTCTTCAGAGTGTGTTGCTGGTCTACAAAGTGTTTCTGCAGAAACCACCCATTTTATTCAGAACATTGGTCCCACCTTGCTTTTGGTGGTCCGTGGCCTGTGGCATGCCACTCTTATATAAGCATTTTGAAAACGCTGGTTCCTGTACTTACAGTTCACAAAACAGGCAAACCTTGCAGATACCAGTGAAATGTGGTGAGGACACCTTCACTATTGTGAAGGTTTTTAGTAGTTTTCTAGTTATTCACTGTATTTAGCTAGTCAGTTAAGTCCGGGATGGTTCCAAGTGAAAAAAGCTACAAATTACAGGGGCATAATGAACTAAAACCAAAATAACAGCACAGCTTGTATTCTTCTGGGACTAAGCACCTGTATAAAATTTCACTGGATTCCTGAACCTTGGTTCTACCTAGATCTCATATAAACAAGTAAATTCCTTAAATCATGTTTCCTTTCATAACAAAATTTCCCTAAGCATAGAAAAACTTACCTAAAGAAAATTTATTCTCTTCAGTTCAGTAAGCTATCTTCCTTTAAACCAGTAGTGTGCACTCTAGAACCATCAAAGTGTTCAGTGTTGAGTACTTTTTATATACCCAGCTAGCATTCATTTTGCATGGAGTTTGCACTATTTTGGATTCCAGCAGTGTTCTCCCTTGAAAAATGAAGGAAGGGGGCTAACTGCATGCAGTACATATAGTGATGAGTATTAATTCCTCCTTGGAAAATCTATTATTCAAAACTGGTTACTCTACTTACATAAATTAGTTTATTAACTAAATTTTCCTTATCAGGTACTAGAGATTACATTAATGCAATTATTAAAAAACTGCAAAGTTCACACTTTGGACTGCAGGCTTTCTTTTTGGCTTAGAAAAGCTCCAAATATGACTGGAAGAAATAATAATAATAAAATTATTTGTTCTGTAGTAGTTTAGAAAGGACAGTAGATCATCAATTTTTTTAAGATGTCTGCAAGCTTTTCACACAATGAGAACTACAACTAAACAACCAGTGTGAAACAAGTCTCTAAAATGATCAAGAATTTTTCATTATTTTGTTTAGTGAAGTAAATCACATGACAGCAGTAAATGTGAGTCAAAACATTTTCCAAATTCAACAGCATTTACAAATGAGGAGAGTTTTGAGCCCTTGGTGCCTGGAACAAGTCAGCAGGTAGACATTCTGGAGCTACCACAGGTTAATCATTATATACACTGTATAACACCAGCTTACTTATACTACTACCAAGCATAAGACGTCAAAGTCAGCACACAAATACAGTGAAATAATGTTGTCTGAAAAAGCCATCAGAGAGTCAGAAGGTAGTTCACAGGTTTGATTTACCTGCACAGGGGGAAGAACTGGAATTCTGAGGTAAAGGACTTCGTTTCTCAATCATTTTTTTCATAAATTCATTTATGCTTGACCCAGGTTTGGCTAATTAAAATTTAGCAATTTACCTTTCTTTCAGACCCAGTGGAACTTGATGGGAAAATTCAGTTAGTGAGGGATGAAAACCACATATGGAGCCACAGAGAAGGGAAAGCTCATTTAGGTATGCAGCAGGTAAAGACACAGACAACACCTAAACTTATCTTCAACATGCTAATAAGCCTCAGTTCTAATAAAAAACAAGAGTTTGGTGTTTCAATGCTTTCGATTATTTCTCAAAATACTAAAGTATTATTTTTATGATTCATTCAAGAGCATTTGTAATGTTCATCTTTGAGAAGTGCAACCAACTTGATTCCCTTGACATGGGATGGCAAGTCAAAGATAATTGAAACCTTATTTCATGGCATCCTCATATTCCTATGAGAATGGAGTGCTAAAGGGAAAACAAAGAGAGGATACAAAACTTGTGATACTGAACTAAAAGCATTAAATAATTACAAATATGATGAGAATGTCAAAATACTTACGAGCTCTGTGCAACACATTCAACAATTTTAAGATCAATTCATAGCAATTACAGCATATATAACTAGGGGAAGACAAAACGGCTGCTACCTGCATGATTAATGATCACACTAGGAAGCCATGGGAACTTAAATACTCAACTTATTAACAAGATTCCAGTGAAAGGAATGTCATTAAGAAGAAAAATTAATATTTACAAGTCTGATTAAAACCATATATGTTAAAAGTCAACAGGGATTAAACAAATGAAAGTTCAAACATAATTAAATATAAATACAAAAGACAAAATCAAATTGAAAAACAAACAAACAATAACAAAACCTCCCAAACCCTAAAAGCCATTTTCTAGATGGTTATGGAAACGTAAAGGAAATGAGAAAAGCACAGAGACAAGGTTTTGGAAGGAAACCACACCTGAACCTGTTGAGGAATCTCTTTGCTAACCTTCCTTTTATAGTCCTAAGCTTAAGGTAAAGAGGGATACCAAACTATGAAAGGACAGTGAAGCTACATAATAAGGAAGAACCAACAACCCTTTGGCAAGAGCAGTTCTTTACCCCTAAAGGATTTCTTGAGCAGATAATAGTAAGTTTTTAAATATTTTTGTTACAATGAATATTGCAGAATACTAGAGCTCATCTAATTAATAAAAATATTTAAAAGTTAAAAAAATAAAATAAAACTAAAATAAATTAATCCAAACCAAACAAAACCCCCCACTAACTGGAGGAGGCGTTCCATACAATGAAAAACAATCTTAAGGTTGTTGTTGTTGTTGTTGATTTCATACTTGTCTAATTTTCCTTATACCAGACTCTATTTTAGGTAGAATGCCCTACTTTCATATAAATTATACAGAAGCTTTTATATCTTGTCAGATATATGTCAATAATGGAATATTATTACAAGCTAAAATAAGCAACTATGCAGAACTTCTTAGAAGCCACTGAATATTTTATGCTCTTCAAAATTTGAGAATTAATGTTACCAAAGCAAATTATTAATCTTAACAGCACTTGAGAAGTAGCCACTGAAATATCATCAGTTAAATCAACAGTTAAGTAGTTACTGCAATTTGGTAGTCTTAAAAAAATGACAGAACTTCAAACTTTCTCCCCACTGCAAATGCTGCATCTCAATTCAAAAGCACAGTATTTACAAGGTGCAATCATACAGCACTTAAGGTGTCATTTTTCTTTAAATAGAACCACAGAGTCTATTACTCAGCATGATCCTTGGCACTTCTATTCATGATTGTATATTGCTCTTTTACTAACTGGTGTTAATACGGTCTAAGTTAAGTGCAATAACCTTTGACAGCGACAGTCAGTATGTCTAACAGTTCTGGAGAAAGGATAAGTGACTTATCATTCCTTTACAGCAGGAGTGAAGAAACCCCAAAATGTCTGTTCAGCAGTTTTTGCAGACATCAACTACACAAGTTCTGTATGTTTGTGTATTGATATTTAAGGAGGATGGGATAAATGCTACTACCCTCTGCCTCCTCATGTTTGCCAGGAATTTTCTGCTGCAAGAATGCAACAAAACTGGAAAGTCTTCACCCGTACACCTTCTGGTCAAATTAAAAGAATGGGGTTTTTAAACTCCATACCAATGGTGCTGTAAGGGTACACATAGCAAAAGTGGCTACAGAAACAAAACACTGTAAACAGGAATCTTGAGAAGCTGTCATACAGCAAGTCAGTTCATGTTTGGTAGCACTACAGTAACAGGCTTTTCTGGATTTTGCAATGCAATGTTACATTAATAAGCCACAGAGGGTTCATTCAAAGAAACCTGAAGAGTAACAGAATGTACCATAAAAACAGAACCGAGGTAGACTTTGTAAAACTGCTAGCTAACCAATTTTACTCCTTCCATTTGATACACAACATACAAAACGAACGCAGAGCCTTAATAAGATTATGCAGGTATTCTTTTCCAGAGGTTGTACACAGTAAACAGACCACATGCACACACCCTATCCCACACCTACTAGTGCTACAGGGCCAAGCTGCCAGAGCTGTAAATGAAGAAAGGCAACACCTGCCTAGTCAGCAGGTTTTACCTGCAACTGTGGTTTCCTCTTTGAAACTTGAACTTTGCCATCTATTTCATGAGTGTGGAGCTTAATTAAAGCACTGTTTCTTGTCTACAGGAATCTAGCACGCAAACTCATGCACATAATCTAAGCCCTTTGCAATTACTTTATCACCTATTGACAAGGGAGACAATTCTATGCATGCACCAAAAAAAACCAAAACAAGTACCAATCCATCTTCCAACAGGTTTGGATGCTAATTGTTTTGCCTAATTCTTCTAGTCCATCCAGCTGCAGAATGAGCAGTTGTCTGGAGTTCAGAACAGCTTCCCACTTACAGTGGCAGCTTATCAATGGCTTGGTTAGTATTCTCAACAGTCCAAAAATTGCATATCTAAAAGCAGAAAGTCCTTTACAGTGACATCTCATTTCTCAGTCACAAGCAAATTAACAGAATTACTAAGGAATATAACAACTGGCCCACAAGATACATGGCAAATATGAAACTTTTGCTGTTAATTCTTTTGGAAGGTGATTTAAATCACCTATCATTCCTACACTCCTAATTACTCCTACAATTCACTTCTCCATCTTTTTGAATGGCCTCTTAGAATCCATTAGCCTTAGAGCACTATGTTTTCCTTCAGCTGTCACCTGGTTTTAGTAAAGCAAATCTGATTTTAAAACTGGTACAAATACACACACAGAAGGAGCTCCAAAGCCTGCTAAGCCTAAGCAGCAAATTCCCTGCATTTACAAGCACACAGTTGCTTGTTGCAAAACTCTTTGGGTTTCTGGCTCTCAGTTTCAGCCTATCCCACCATTTCATCAGAAATCCTGATAGTTTGTTTCACAGGCCAGTTTGATGAAGACTTCCATGTTCTGGTTTTGGAGTTTTGCAGTTCCAGTAAATAAAATCATTTCACATTGACATCACTTCCATGAAATGTCCTGGTTAAAAGCTAGACTGTACTGAGCATGTTGGTGACACCCTGTGGCAAATGGCTTTGAGGTCTGACATTTGTCTTCTCAGCACCAATGCCTGTCCTCACTTCAGAGTAGCAGGCACCAATGGACCACTTTTGTAGCAAATTTGGCATAGAGAACATTAAGTAGCAATGGTAACCAGTAATGGTAACCAGACTGGATTGAAACTAATTGCTATGGGAATGGCAAAAAGGTCTCAAGACTCTCACATAATTAAAAAATGTATAATTCACATGACTAGATCTTTTATCCAAGTGATAAGCATGATATTTTTTGCTTGTAGCACAATTCTATTGAGTATATATATTATATGTATAAGAAATCACTAGAAGAATTTCGCTTAGCTTGCAAGTTATGCACAACAGGAATCAGAAAATTTGTCAACAATCTCAAATTTTTTGTTTACTTCACAGGGTAAAACCTTGATTATCATTATCATAGTTTGCCTTTTCAACAGTTGCACACTGTAACAGATTAATTACCCATGACAAGATTAGGTCATCAAAATCAGTATATTTATATTTATTTTCTTATGGTGTTGAAAGATGCGTTATTTAGTTGAACATAGGCTCAAGGAGGGACTCTTGGCAGTGACACTCACTGGTAGCCAACCAGAACACCACAGACACTTCATATCCTCCTCCGCACCTAATGTACAACAAACAAGGACTTCTTGCTCAAGCAAGGGCACTGCATCAATTTACATAGCTGAACATCCAGCTGTAGTACTGGAAAACAGGTTGTGAGGCTTTTAACACAGATGAGCCTTCCAGCCACATTCATCTGAAAGATGCAATCACATAAGCACCACTTAAAAGTCAGTGTCATAGAGAGCGGGAAGAAGTGTCAAGAGACCGAAGTAGCTGATTAAACTAATTTTCTTCTAAGAGTAATGCTTCCCAGACTAAGACATGACACCTGTCTCATGTATACCTCAGGCACACATTTATTCTTATCCATTGCATGATCCTTTCAGGATAGCTGATTGGCTGGTTTGGGTTTTTTTCCCTCAAGACAAACCCCAGAAGAACAAGAAAAGCTTTAGTGCTAAGTGCTATGTAGATTAATACAACACCCCAATTAGTGGATTTAATTTTGCTATGATCCAAGGGAATTAACTGTATAAAACTTCTTACAGAGCCAAAAAAAACTTCAGTAAAAGCCAAATAAAGTTTCTCTCTGGGGATACTACACATAACAGTTTCAGAAGGAAGCTACAGTCTCATTTTACAGACATTCACATCACCTTGATGATTCAGCTGCATACCAGGTCTGTACAAGAAATGGGCAGCATTCAGTCAAACAAGAAAGCTGATGTTGTAAACCAAACCATCACATGACTCTATAATTAATACAATTAAAGATGGGAACATGCAGTAACTGATGAGTCTGTTTGACCAAAGAACATTACTTCTGTGTTTGCTGTAAGTCCACTGTGAAATCATATCATAAATTACAAACACAGTGATCTGTAACATTTGGAGACTAGACTGAAGACTGATGTAAGCAAATTCTCCTAGACCAACACTGACAGAAGGAAATGAGATGTGGCAGGTGCAGCATTTGTCTGCATTAAGGCATACAGTGTACACACCATTCTTTGTTCATTAATCATGTAATAGAAAAATGCAGGTTTTCTTGCCTGTTGAAAATAAACCATTTCATTACTTATAGAAGTAATTTCTTTTGAAAAGAAATTACTTCAGATCTCCACCAAACAGCAAAAAATCCCTATATGTTAATCTTTAATGCTCCCCTGTTCTAGGGAGGTCACTTTAGAGGACAGCAGTTCCAATACCAAAGTTCAGTGCATGCCACTCTAACAACCAGATATCAAACTGCTAAATTACCTTCGATGTTCAGAACCGATTTCAAATCCAGTACCACATTGTTCCAGTAGCAGGCTGTAAGAAAGCAGCTGTTTCACATTTTGTCAGGGCACCACCTGAACTATAAACAAAACAGAAAGCAGGTAGAACAAAGAACAGCCATATAAGATCAGGCAAACAGAAATATGACACACCTGCAACTTCTACTAATCATTGGCATTCACGTGCCTCTCCAAAATAAATATATTTCTCATCTATTGACTCAAAGGTAAAATTCCATTACAGATCACCCTTATTCTCTGATTTTACATTTGGCATTGAAAATGTGAGTACCAAATGCTCTCACGTGGAGAAATTTCAGACTAAACACATAGCCTAATTTTAAGAGTGATGTCTGAATTTAATACTGCCCTTTATAATGTCATGAATAATGACATTATGAATAATCCCATTACATTATTCCATATGACTCTAGATTCTGGAAATCATTTCATAGTCCTTAATCCCACAAACATGAAGGAAATATTTGAAATTATTTTCCACTTCCTTAGCATTATTCTGAATAAATTCCAGTTTTACTCTCCTTCCCTGGTAATTGCAAAGCCACAAAGTAAAAGAGACAGAACATGTATCTCCTTTTTTGAACTTGAAGAGTGTCTGAAAGGTGATTACCATATCATACTATTGACCTACAGATATTATTAGCTACAACGAACATATGAAACTCACATACAATAAATAAAAACCCCTGTTCCATATGTTATGGGCATAAATACAAATATTTGTTTTGTTTATATTCAAGAGCAGAAATGTCTGCTTCAGTGATGAAAGGACCAAATTCTGCAACACATTTTAATAAATTCATCTTTACTTAAGTATTTTTATAACCAACTCTTCTTGTACTCCTCAACTAGTTATTCATACTTGCAAAATAAGGGCAAATACCTATTTTTTAAATTATAGTAATTCAGTGTCATTCTAAGATGCTGTACCAAATACAGTCTTATAAGTTCTACCAGTTCATACAGCACTTGAAGCATGCTATACTGCTTTATTTGCTACAAACACAAACTAGCCAAATACATCTGTATTAACATCCGTGATACCCTCCTTGTTAGTTTTAAACACAAATTTTGACCACAGACTCTAAAACTGTTAGGAATCTTCTAGATAAGGGGTAAATCTAAGAGCTTTTGAGTCTTATCAGGTCTGATCTAATCTTTCTGTCTTTGTAATTCCATTAATTTTTTCCATTACTAACTACTTCCACCTCCACACAACATTTTTATTTTTTTTTTCCTTTTAACGTTAGGAGTCAATTCATAACCAAAACAAGCAGTAAGAAATCCAGAGATCATCAGGCTTCATAACCTCTGATCAGAGGACTAATTTGCTGGAAGTAAATTAGCTTTCTTTCTAGAGATCAAAATGGCTAGCAGTCAGAAGGCTGAGGGGTGACCTCACAGGAATTTGCACCCTCCTAACCAGGCACAGGGAGGCAGAGGAGGGGAAGGTACTGATCTCCCCTCTCTGGTGACCCATGGCAGGACATGAGCAAATGGAATGACACTGCATCACAGGAAGTTCAGGTCGGACATTAGGGAATTGAACTTGCTGATCCTTATGGGTCCCTTCCGGCCTGAGGTATTTTGTGATTCTATGAACATATACAGTTCACTTGAACACGCCAAAATTCCTCTCTTGGCTACTTTCCCCAATAATTTTTATGAGGTTATTATAAATATTATTTATTTTAAGTGTAACAGTTTAAGAAAATTTGCACAATTAAAGGTCTTGAAGCTCCTAATAATGATAAAAATTTAACAACCACTGCCGTGCAAATCTGCATTTCTTAGACAATACTGTATTTTTGATTAAAGCTAAAGACATTTCCCTGGTTTAAATAATATTAAATACACAAAGAAAAAAGTCTCTTCTGTTTAAGCACTATTTCTTTAGCCTTCAATATAAATAATATATGTCCCAGAGCTACTAAAGCCAAGTAACTATGACTTGGCTCGAGTAGCCAAGACATTACTTATTCTAGTATGTTCCAAGGTATTTGGAGATGTCAGGCTAGCCCAGTTTCACAGTTACACATATCAGGCCAGTTAGCAAGTGTTGATGGAATACTACAGGACAAAAATAATTCCCAAGTGTATCATTACAACCAGCCTGTTCTCCAACAGCACACACATTTACACACCGACTCCATAAGGCCAAGAAGAACATGTGGTTTGGAAGGAAAGAAGCAACAGAATCTACTTTACATTTGCACCATGTATACATACATGCACATATACACAGAGATATATTTATACACAAACCCAAAATATCAGAACTGTAGTGGCAATGTCCCTGAAGGACAAAATATTATGAACTTTCCCTCTTCCATTAACCACACTGCTGACACACAACAATGCTATTCCCGTTATTCTTCCATCAATTTAGGAACAGAGCATGCCTCTAAACAGCAAACACCTTACTCCCTCCATATTGATAACAGTAGCCTTAAAAACAGGTAGTGCTAGGCACTGAAAACGCACAAATCCCACCTGAATTCCCTCACCAGAGATAATTTTATCATAACTGTTTCCTAGAACATGAAGTGAAACATTTTTTTGCTTCAACATAATTTATAGTGTCACTCAGAAAGGATTTCTTTTTAAACATGGGGTATTCAGAAAAACATTTTATGCACTTTCACGTGAAACTCTAGAAACTTGAATGCTATGTTTCCCAATCTCTGAGAGGAATGGTGAGAGGCAGCAAACCCCAAACCAGTCCACTGTCCTTGAAATATCTCACAGGGATTTTATTTAAACAGGTTCTAAGTAAAAAAATAAGGCAACTGGGGTCACCATTCCCTCAAATAATCAAATACCTTGTCTTTCACCAGTCTTCAAACCAAAGCACTTTCCAAAGTGTGAGGAAAAGGCTAGCACAGCAGCTCCATGAACTACAAAACAGAGCTTGGAGGTTTAGTGCCCACGGGAATACAGCTTGGGGAAGGGGTGGGCACGAGGCTGTTCAGAGCCCAATCCAGGCAGAAGAGAGGCAGAGGCTGCCTGGGGTGAGGGCTTGCCAGCTGCAGTGAAGAGGCAGAACTCCATGCTGGTTCAGCCAAGACCCTCTTCCAGGCTCTGCAGTCCCTCAGTTACTTGCCCAGAAGTCCTTCATCTCTGTTCCTCACAAACCAGCTCCCAGTCGGACAATGTAGGGCATGAAAGAAACAAATACCAAGAAAAATGCCACTAGAGATGTCTTCTGCCCCCTCACATATTTCATTATAAAATCAAGTTGGGAGAAATAAAAAAACCAAACACTACAAATCTTCCAAGAGGAGCATGTGTCACCACTTTTTAAAATCTTTGTAGCACCTTCTACTTTACCAGCTTGGTATTAACAGAAACACACCTCTTTGATCTCAGCAACTGATAAGGTCAAAACAATTTCACTGGATATTTACAGAAAGAGTGGATAACAATTTCTGGGAAAAAACAGTCACTGCATATACAACTAGCTTTTAAAATGGATACAATTAAAGTAAGCTGCAGCAGTGCCTGAGGAACAAGAAGAAGAAACACCACTTCCTTTATCAAATGATTCAACAGACCATTTGGTGTTTTGCTCTGGTTTAGGTTGTTAGGGCTCTTTAAGTTTTGTTGTTTTTGTTTTTGTTTTTTTTTACAGGAGACATCTTGAAGGCTGCATGACATCTCATTCACTATTAAGGGCTGATGCACCTGCTCACTTGACTAGGTATGAAAAGAAGCAACACTTGAGACTGAAGAGAAGTAAGGACAAAGCAAGGAAATCTGATTAAGGGGATGTCTCAATCTCACAAGCTTTTATCAGTCTCAAAGCTGACAATGTGGAAAGTGTTGTACTTAAGGCATGAAGCATCATCTCCTCTACTTATAGGTTAGCTACCAGAATATTTTGGTATTCTTAACACAGTTCCTTTGATAAAAAAATTGTATCTGATTATCAACTATGCAGGAATAAACAACCACACATATTCAATCAAAACACTGACTTTTTCTAAAATCAAACCATTTTGGGAAGAAACCACAATTTTTCTTTTTAGGTTCTACTTTTTTTGTTGTATTTAATCTTTTTGGCCACTCTTTCATAAGACAAAAGACAGGCAACAGCAAAAATAACTCTGCTTGTAAGTAGACAGCTTTTCACTTCTAAAGTGAAGAAAGCTTTTTTCACTTTTTTGGGGGAGGAAGCTGTGGGGGGAGGCTTGGTGAGTTTTGCTTGGTTGGTTGGTTGGGTTTTTTTTTAGGTTCTTTGATGGAACACAGGCAATGACAGAATGAACAGCATATGACCTCAAAATGGGAAAATGTCTTTAGTCAATTATTCTTTAAAAATATTCAATTTGCCAAAATTCTGAATATTGTGTGAATTTGTTTTACATTACTGCAATAGGGACTGAGGTATTAGCTTTTTCCAGGCAAGTAAAGATATGGAGAAGGCTAGGGAAACAATACAGTGAAATGTAGTACTTTTATAAATAGACAGCACAAAATATTTGATGATTGTCAGATAGTAGCAAGATTTTGTTAAAACGAAAACTTACTGTTTTCTCTTCACTGTTTTCAATGGAAACTCTATCATTTATGAAATTCACGAAGGGTATTATTTAAAGCTGGACAAAATGTTGAAGCAAGTGTTTCATTTCTCTAATCAAATGTATGTAGTTTCAGGATGATTTAATGTACTTTCACAGCTGTACTTCTGCATTTTAAGTAAATATTAGAATGTGGTTTTAAAAAAACCTTTATTGAAAAACAAGTGTGGGTTTGATCCGTGCTGCCTTAATTTCAGTTTCTTTTATGGGCAACACCAATTTTGTAGTCAGGCTGGAAAGCATTAATTGATAGGGGCAAAACCCCAATCACATTTTTGCAGTGAAAGAGGACCTGGGGGTGCTGGTGACACAGCTGACCATGAGCCAGGCTGTGCCCAGGTGGCCAAGAAGGCCAATGGCATCCTGGCCTGGCTCAGCAATAGTGTGGCCAGCAGGAGCAGGGCAAGGATTGTCCCTCTCTGCCGTGGTGAGGCCACACCTCAAACCCTGCTCTAGGCCCTGCAATTCAAGAAAGATACCGAGGTGCTGGAGTGAGTCCAGAGAAGGGCAATGGAGCTGGGGAAGGGTCTGGAACACAAGACCTGTGAGGAGCAGCTGAGGGGTGTTTAATCTGGAGAAATGGAGGCTCAGGGGACACCACAACTACCTGGTAGGAGGTTGTGGGCCTGGTGGAAGTCAGCCTCTTCTCCAGGCAACCAGCGACAGAAGGAGAGGAAATCTCAAAAACTGTGCCATGGGATGTCTAGGTTGGACATAATACTGCTTCACGAAGTATTTCACAAAGTATTTCGCAAAACATTGTTTCAAACTGCTTCATGGAAAGGGCGATTAGATCTTGGACTGGGCTGCCCATGGAGGCGAGTCACCGCCCGTGGAGGTGTTTAAGGAAAGACTGGACATAGCACTCAGTGCCATGGTCTGGTCGACATGGTGATATTCGGTCATAGGCTTGAACCAGAGATCTTTTGCAACCTGTAAATTGATTCTATAAATACTGTAAACACAGAGTCACGCTAAGGACTCTCTCCGGGGACGGAAAAAGCACTGCAGACGCCACACACGTCTGTTATAAAAAAACTTTCACGCCCACACGAGCCCAGAACTGCAGTCCCAGCAGCCAACGGGCGTAGTGCGGGCGGGGCGGCGGTGTCCCGGCGGGGCTGGGTGTCCCGGGCTGGGTGTCCCGGGCTGCAGCCGGCAGCGCCAGGCCCCGCTCCCCCGGAGCCGCCCCCGGCCCCGGCCCCGCGCTGCTGCGCCTGCGCGGAGGGCCCGCGCACGGACCGACCATGGCGGTGGCGGCGCTGCGGCCGCGGGTGGCGGCGCTGGGCCGGCGGCTCGGGGCGCCCGGGGCCCGCGGTGAGCGGCGCGGCGGGGGCGGGGGCGGCGGGGGCGGCCCCGAGGGCACCTCGGCAAACGGCGTGTGTGCTTGGGAGCATCAGAGCCTGGCCGCGGATGGCCTTAATTTAGTCATGAAAGGTGCGGTCTGACAGGATGAATGGCCTGCTTAAGTAGTGTATTATTCAGCCGCTCTTGTCGATGCCCCAAGGATGGATGATAAAGCCATGTGGAAAAGGAGGGTGTGCGAGGCTCCTGCTGAGTGCTTATATGTGCTAAGGGAGCGTTGTGTTCTTTTCTCAGATACCTTCTTAGCGAAAGGCTCTGCTAATCTGGACAAGTTGATGGACCTCTGCAACGAGGAGGAAGAACATCCTTCCACGCTTTTTCAGCTCTACACCCAGGTATGGATATCAAGCTCACTTTCAAGAAAATGTATGTTGGGAGTGGGAGACGGCTTGGTGCAAAAGAGGGTGGGGCCGAAAGGCGTCTCTATTACTTGGGGGAGTGTGGTGAGTGTCTGAAGCACAGATCTGCTTTTGGCTTGAATAACTTGTAGTCGTTTGTGCTGTTACTTTAGGGACAGAAGGGGGTTTGGTTTTACATTCACCATCAGCAATCCTTGAATACTTCTTTCACCTTTAGTGAACTAAATGTTAAAAAATACCTTCAAATTGTAATGTTTTGTAAACTAACGAGTTTTCTGTGTTACAACACACCACCGTTTCATTATTTTGATGATCGTATTTCTACTTTGTATATGTTCTTGTTTTCATAGGCTGTCCTAGACATTACATATTTTGAGGAAAACCAGCTTGTGGATGAAGATTTTCCAGAAGAATCTTCCTTTCAAAAGCTAAAAGAACTTATTTGTGTTCTTTCAGAACCAGAAGACCTAGTGAGGGAATGCAGCATAAAAGAAGAAGTGAGTATCCAGAGGATGAATTATTTCATTATTTAAAAACGAAAAATCTGAAATGGGACAGTAGTATTTTGATGGGCAGTATTGAAAGTATTTTGAAACATTTTCCAGTCTTTTTGGCATTTAAGCAGTGATTCCTGAAAATATTGTTTCAAATGCCTTGTTGTGTGCTCAGAATTTCTCTTGCTAACATTTTGTGATTCCACAGGCAGTTAACAATTCTGTTTGACCTACAGTGTTAGGTTAGGCTAGTCTTACCTCTCTGAGTGTTGCTATCAACATCTGAAGTAAGAGATTTACACAGTATTTGCATGTGTGACAGTGCATATGAGTAGTTCAGGTGACTTATTTTTGTGTTAGACCAGTTTGCTGGATTTTATTTCAGCCCATCAACATCCTTGGTGTAGAGTTGTTAGAATGTCTTTACTGGAGAAAAGGAGCCCTGCTTTACATGTACTGCCACACAGCAAAAGAAAGGAGTGAATGGCTACAAGAAAACACTGCCACATTTAAAAAGGTAAAGAAGATGAAAATACTCTATGAGCTTGTGAATACAGCTTTAAAGTTTGACTGTTCAGTTTTAAAATATGGCTGGGTTTTTTGTTTCATTTTGTTTTTTCTTTAGTTAGGATTTTGGGGACTTCATAGGAATAAGTATTTCTGTGTATCATTAATTTAACGAGAACTTATTTTTTTCCTTATTTTTAACTGTACTTAGTGTCTTAATGATGGAGTTCATTACTTAATGAAGATGCTTAGCTTTAGATGCCCTCTTCAGCTAGATGAAGATATCTCACTTCAAGATAAAGACACAGCTAGATTACTCAGTGAAGGTAAAAAACCGCAAAAAACAACACCAAAAAACCTTTTAACTCCTCTTAATAACTGCTTCACTTTATAAAATGCTTTTTTTCATGTTTTTATTGTTTGACTTTATATTCAAGACTTGACACTTTTTAGAACAAGAAGATAATAAATGTGGCAAATAAACAGGCAACAGTGCAACCCCATCCCTTTCTTTTTTGACTGATGAATTCTAGGAGGTGCCAGGGCTCATTTTCCCAGTGTTTTATGAGTGCACTGGAGGGAGGTGAACTGAGGCAGTGTTTGATGCACAGTAGTGTTTTACACTGGCAGTGTTTATACACAGTATTTCAAAACCATCCAGTTCACAACTGATAGATATTCAAGGCACAAATATGACTGCAGAGGGTGCCAGAGGTTCACATTACTGGTCCTCCCTTTTAGCTGTAGGACAGCACAGGTACAAACACAATTACAGACTTCACACACGTAAAAAACTATATGCAGAATTGGTTAGATTTGGCAAATATCCCCTGTCAGCACTTTATGTATCTTTATGTAAGTTTCATTCTTACTGAGTGTTTACAGGAGGATCTTAGGCTGCATGTGTGAGATGCAGGTAGAGTGATAACAGCAGGAGGGGATTTGTAAGGTAAAACAGCTGGTGCTGAGGACATGACATCCACGTTGAGCACACTCAAAAACAGCTCTACTTTGACTGTAGCAGGATGCAGCACCTTCTTGTTTCTTTTGATCTGAAAGTGGCATTGCTGCTATATAGCTCCATAATGCAAAGTCAAGCTGTGGATTTATTTAGCAGGATTTTTCTTTTCATGAAAGACACACATGTGCCTTTGAATTCAAATACTAAAGCTGCTGCTGGTTAACCTGAGTTAAGATGACCTCAAACGGGATGTTTTAGGCTTAAAATGTGGGAGGCACAGAAATAACTCTAAAGTAAGTGTGTGCAGCCATGCCTGTGCTAAAGAGGCTGTAAAGAAATACTGAAATTTTATGAGATAATTTGGCAAACAAAATTACAGAAATAATATTTATATAGCAGTCTTAAAAGGTTTTAACATTATGGAGGGCCAAAGTGGACAAAGAAATGAGGATGGTCTTGATCCACATTTTCTTCTGAACATTATATATTTATATAATTATATACTTACACAGTCTTTTGGGAATTTTTTTCCCCCAGCGTTACTGAAAAAAAAAAATTAACAAGTTGTGTATTTGCTTATAGCAGAATAATAAAGTACTTGATCTAAATTACTTTTGCAGGTATATTTAGTGACACTCACTTACTGGCGATGATGTACAGTGGAGAAATGTGCTACTGGGGACTGAAACACTGTGGAGAAGGGAAGCAGGAAAGCCTTGAGTCAGTAGATCCTTTGTCTAACGGTGACGTGGGCAGCAGATCACAGAGCATATCGCTGGATTTCCAGGAAACAGGGAGAAACATGTTGACAAAGTATGTGGCCGTATGTGAGGGACCCTTAAAAGGTCAAGGGTGGAACACAACAACTGCAAAACAAATGCTGCATTACTTTGTGAAGTCCCACAACTAATAATACGCGGCGTTGTCTGTGCTAGAAGAAAACCTGCGGCATGAGAGCTCACTCTTCTGTGACTCACTTTTTTTACCGAAATGTATACTTCTGTTGCATTAAAAACACGCCTTCCAAGGACTCCTGGGCTGCGGTCCAAAGTGCAGTGCTGGGGTGCGGGTGCGGCAGCCGCCCCTCGGCAGCGCCCGGGCGGTGCCGGAGCGCGGTGCCGGAGCGTGCGCGGCGGCGCGCGGGGGCGGCGCCATGGCGGCGGCAGCGGAGCAGCGCGGCGCCGGCCTGGAGGCCGCGGTGCGGGGCGGGCTGCGCGTCCTCCGGGAGCGCTGGATGCGGGGCACCCGCGAGCGTGGCGGCACCGCGCCCGACCCGCTCCCGGCGCCCCCGGACGGTGCGGAGGGAGCGAGCGCCCTGCAGACGCTGCCGGTGAGTGGGGCCCGGTCGCACGGGGCGGGGCGGGGATGTGGGGGGGCGGGTGGCAAAGCGCTGCATCCCACCCCGTCCTTCTTCACTGCTGAATTCGTGAGCCGTTAAACCGCTGCTTTCAATGGTTTTCAGATCGACGTGCAGCTGAACATCATGTCCTTCCTCTCGCCCCAAGATTTGTGCCGCTTAGGAAGCACGAGTTGTTACTGGAGGGCAGCTGTGCAAGACCCGTTGTTGTGGAGGTATTTTCTCCTGCGGGATCTCCCCTCTTGGACATCTGTTGATTGGAAATCACTTCCAGATGAGGAGATTTTTAATAAAGCCTTTTCAGAGGTCAGCGACAATGCACTGTATGATTACATGGCAGTGTAAGTATCTCTGTATTCTCTTACAGGACTTCAAGTCTGCCTACAGCAGTAATACTCAGCCCACAGGCATGTTTCATATTTACAGAAATAAAGCTCTGCTGTAAGCTGCTGTTTAAATTTTTATGTGTCTCAAATCCATTGTTTATTTTGGAAATACAATTTCCTGTCGCTCCATGGTCTGCTCAGCTATTTCTGTTTGGAACTCAGCAAGAATGTAAAAGATTGTAAAAAATTGTAAAAAAGACAACGCTAATGTTATAAAAAAATAAAGCTTTTTGTAAACTGTGTGTCTTATGTGGCACAGAAATACTGCACACTGTTGATAAAGAAGTGTTCTTTGGTCTTAGTATCGTGGCAGTTATTTTCATAAAAGTACTGAGAAGTCTTTAAACTACAGCAAGGGAAATGAGTCTTCATTTTTTTCACCTTACTTGGAAGACCTAATAATAAAAAAGTGCACAGAATGTGCACAGAACAACAAGTTGTATTTTAGCTCTGATTGTCAAAGGCTTTAAGACAAACACTGGTGTCAGCTAGTATAGTTGAAAAGCATAGCAACACAATAAATACTGGATTTGGATGACTGAGAAGAATTCTTGAAATAAGTAGATTATTTTGTGATGACTTCTTTTCTAAACTTCATTCAATTCCCGTAATTTGCTGTAGTGATCTATGGATTTGTTTGTGATTTTTGATTTATTTGCAGTTACATATTCCAAAGGTGGTCCTTAACATGTTGCTTTGTAGTAGGTGCAGTAACTTCTGCAATCTCTATGCCCTTCATCTTAACAGATGGGAACAGTACACCCAGAATCTGATGTGCAAAATATATACTGATTTTGAAATAGGATTTAAATCTGGTTCTGAATCACCAATTTGAAGCCACCTTTCACTGATTTCCATTGTGTCTGTGTGCTCTTAGCAGTTTTGCTGATCTCAACTGAAACATTTCAGTGTGGGTATAAAGGAGCCCACATTTGATACTTCCTTGAACAGGTTTGTCCAGCAGCAGCCTACCATGACTCCAGGAGCAGACTGAAGCTGCTGCTCTAGGATGTCTGACTGTTAATCTCCTCCTCAATTACCAGTCTTTCCATGCCTTCTAGCATCCACACCAAACAAGCATATAAATTTGCAGACAACACTTGTCTCCTTACAGTTTGCATGCTCTGTACCTACAGGGGAAATGGTTCTTTTCAGGTGATTACTTGTTATAAACACAAACACAGTCTAATTAAGGTTTAAAATGTTCTCAACAAGGCTCATTTTTTAATTTTTTTTTTAAAATGTGACTCTTCTGCTTTGATGTTATTTTACCTATATTGTGTATTCAGTGAGAATGGGGAATTAGCGATTTTATTTTTAAATAAACTGAAAGATCTGTAGATAGAAGTGCACTGAGGTCCAAACAGTCAGTATTTGGACTTCAAAAGAACCAATGCCTTTGCCTGCTTTATACTGGTGCTTGAAACAATCAGTTTAATAATTTTTGATTTATGCTTTGAGTTGTATCCATAACAAAGCATAAGAAGTGTGGGACCTAAATTAATTTATTTGATTAATACCTCTTTTGTATTTTGTGTTTAATTTCTAGTTGCATCTATTTTACACAGATATAAAAGGAGCTGTCCTCAGGGTAGAAGAAGTTTGAAATCGAGCCGCCCCCGGTATGGGGCTGTGACTTCCTTTTTGCAATCACTGGTCACTCAGGCAGAACCTCGCTTTGCTATGTTTGGGCCAGGTTTGGAAGAGCTGGACAACTCTTTAGTACAAAAGATGATGACATGCCCAGAAATTCTGCTGGTAGCTGGCCTACCTCATAGACAAATTCATGGTAATGATGGTTTTGGCTTTTGGCCGTCTTATTTTGTAAATAGATATAACACAAAAAACTTAGAGGAAGAAATGAAGAAAAGGATTTTTTTTTGTATCCTTAAAATTCAGTACAATCATGGTAAAAACAAACCATTTTCTCTCTGTTTTGTTCAGAAGAATAAATGCAGGGAACACTTGGGACAAACTAATAGCTCCAGTGAATTTACGATTAATTTTTGACATTGTCAGAAGAATCATTTTGCTCCTTGAATTTCTATCTTCATCCAAAACTCCATGTTACTGCTGCTGTTGTAATTGATAAATGCAGACAGGTCTTTCTTTTAGTACTGCTTGAAGTAAATGGCTAAAAAACACATTTGTGATTTTACACAAGAACTCAAGGCTGATCCTTATATGATTTGGTATTCTGATATCAAATGATGTAAATTTTATTTAGAAGAGTTACAGGAGCAGGTGAGGGATTTTTTTTTGATGTTTAAAAGAGTAGCTTTAAAAGTAATTTTACTTCAGTCCAAGCCAGAGACATAAATGTGTTCTTTTAACTAACAGTTATTTCAGCACAGCAGAATTTGAATAATTAAATTATATTTATAGGAAGTGTGACAATTGTTTTAGTGGGTTTTTTATTTCTCTCATATGTCCTTTTGAATGCAGCTTGTCATAACCAGACTGGAACCTTTTCTATGCCAGTTTCAGCTAATAAAAACAAGTCTGGCTCATTTCTGATTCAGATTTCTAGGTTCAAGTCTAATAATCAGAAATACTGAAATGGTTTTAATACCATTGACTGGATTTTCATGAAATTAAAAGTCTGATCAATTGGAGCATGTATAAAGTTTAATTGTAAAATAATAAATATGCTACCCCTAACAGCAATATCTAGGTTTGAATATATTAATTTTGTGGCACCACTGGAGTATTTTGAACTACCATTTAATTGTATTCAGTAGCCAAATAAGTGTAATCTCATAGGTTCATTTTTCTCTCTGTAGGAATTGGATCAGGAGTCAGTTTTCAGTTCAGCAACAACCAAAAATTCAATATTGTGACACTGTATTCCACCACAAGGTAAGATAAGAGCCATTCTCCACCAAACAAAAAGTACACTTTCTCATTTATTTTAGACTTTTCTTCATATTCTTGTCATGTGACTTTCATGTGCACTTTCTCATGCATGGATATCATTAGAAATTGAGGTTTCAATGCATGCTTTTGCCTTCCCTTTCTTTTTTCAACCACTAAATTTTCACATGGAAAAAATAAAGTGTTTCCAAACAGTATCTGTACCAAAAGGTGTACAACAGGTACATTACAGGTGCTTCTATCCATCTCGATACCTTGGTTGAGTTCCCTTTTAAAGCACTCTATAAACTCATTATGGGCTATATTTTCATCCTGCTCACCATCTTTCTTTGTGCACGCAGAAAGAAAGGAGGGCAGGAAGAGGCAGGGAGAAATCAAACTCTTTTTCTAGCTCAGCCCATTTTCCTGTCCTTTTCCTGCACCACCTAGACTTTCAAGATTCAGTTTCGGCATTCTCAGTTAATCTGACTAATGAAATATCTTCCAGCGTGGAAAGGAGGAGAGCAAGGGAGGAGCAAGCTGTTGCTGTGAATAAGATGTTTTACCAAGAGAACAACACAGAAGGGAATCAGCAAGCCATGCACTACAGTGTAATAGCTCAAGTGAGGAAGGTGTGCGAAGTAGTTGATGGATTCATTTATGTTGCTAATGCAGAAGCTCACAGAGGTAAGGGTTTCTCTTCATTTAAATTTTGTGAATAGCTGGAGTGTTAGATTACAAAGAATATGCAATACGTCATAATTCATGTTCTGACTCTTCCAAATCTGCTATTTCTTCATGGCTTATCGTGATGAAGAGGTCTCCTATCCTAGACACTCTCTCATCAACCTGTTAGGGGTTACAGCCCCTTGTTTTGTTTATAGCACATCTATCTAAGTTACATGTGGGAAATTACCTGGATTAAAACACAAACCAAAAAAACCAAACAAAAACCTTGGGTATGTATAGGATAAAATGGAAAATACTTTGTTTGTGCTGTAATAGCCTGGAAACCACCTTCCCCATGAAAACAGTAACAAATGCAGGTAGTCTAAATCAGTTTAGTTCTGCAAGATGATAATCCAAATAACAATTACAGTAATTGTCTCTACATTCATCAGCTTTGAATGCAGGAAAAGTGCTAGCTCAGAATAGAGACAGCAAAAATCTTTGAAGGGATACACTAAGAGAAAAGTGTATTTAGTAGGGAAGAGCTGCTGACTGTGCAATGTATAATTATTTCTGAATGGCTTGTAATCTTGGTCTCTGTGAGGTATTAAGAAAACACTCTTGACATTAGGACTGAAATAGGCTGCCCATAGAATCTATGGAGATCTTTAAATAACACCTAAATGTCATCAGTATCTGTGTAACATAAAGGGAGATGAGTAAGTCTTGTGATAAACAGAACAAGATCATTTGGTCTTTCCAGCCCTCTGTCTCATCACCTCTGAAACAACAACAACAACAACAACAAAAAAAAACCCCAAAACCGAAAACACATTGTATTTGCATATACTTAGAATTCATATATTAAAAATTGTTTCGTAGAACATGATCGTCAGGAGGAGCTGGCTCGTATTTTGGCAATGATTGATCCAGCCCTTGGGCCTCCGAACAGACCTCTGTTGGTTTTGTCCTGCGTGTCTCATGTTGGTGTGAAAAGAATTCCGTGTGTTTATGTGGCACATCAGTTGCAACTAAATCTGCTGCATCAGCCCTGGATGGTACTTGCTCTTAAACCTTTACTTTCTGTTTCTCTGTGCTTTAAATTTAATTTAGGCTCTCAGGTTCCTTAACTATACCTCCCTAAGCAAGTGTGCAGCTTTCAACACTAGTAGAGCTTTCCATTTAAGTAAAGAATTTTGTTCCTCTGATCCTCTAAGATGAATCATTGGCCTGTCTGAACACAAGGAGCTAAGTGACTTGCCCAAAAGTACACAAAAGACTTCAGATGGAACTAGAATGTAAGGAAGGACTAATGATGGTCGTGAAGGGAATAAGGAAGCTTAAGGTCATTTAAATCTAAATTTCCTGAGTCACAACCTTGGACACAAGATAGATTTCTGGGACATTTTAAAAACACTGTTTACTGTCACTCACTTGGTGTGATGTCTTCAGTTTTTGACAGTTTTTTTACCTAGTATGTGGGGTCCTGAACCTGTTACTTTATGCTTGTCAAGCACAGTATCTATCAGCATGATTCAGCCACACAGAATTAATTTTTGTTGATGTTGTGTAGCTGAAGAATAAATCAGAAAAAAAATACTGATTTGTGATAATTCCTTTGTTTTCATAAGGAAAATGTTTATAGGTTTTTTACAAATCACACCATTTATAATAGCCACTGAATGAGATTTTACAAAATCTGAGTGTTAATAATGTGCATGGAAGTCTAAAGCTAGCAGCATTTTTGCTTTAAGAGTTCCAAGAAGAATTTTCAAGTGGATTGCCATCTGTAAAGTAAGTATAATGTTCCAAAACAGCTGATGGAACAATTGAAAAAAAAAATCACTGTGATACCAAAAGTGAAAGCTTTCCTAACGTGAGGGGTTTTTTTTGTTGTTTTCTTACTTTTATAATTTTTTTTTGTGTAAAGGCCCTTTCCTTAGTGATAAAAATTTAGCTTTGATATGAGTGTTTCTTTAACAGATAGACAAAGAGCGATATTAAAACACTGTTAGATCCTGTTAGTTGTTATCTCTTAACACATTAACTTTTTAATTTTTTTTTTTAATTTTCACAGATGCAGGACACTGTAGCTGCAACTTTAGATGGATTGCTAAATGGAATTGAGTGGCTCTTGGAAGAAGCAAATTGTAAAAGTGCTTAGGAATAGAATTAGGCATTATTGCACTGTATAAACCCTTTTCCATTTCAGTTGAAGTAAGAATCTTGTTTCTCCTGCCAGAGTACTGTGAGAAGAGAAAATTGAAGGGCAAAACTACATATATTTCACTGCACAAACTTAAATCCTTAACATTTTTCTAACTACAGTCCTTAATTAGAAGTACAAGTAGGATTGCCTGGATTCCAGCTGGAATGAAGAAGTGATTTGGAGGGACAATCTGAATGTTACGTTGTTTTTCTCTTCTTTCAACCAGAGGCCTTTAGAGTTCAATCCTTTACAAGATATCTGATGGTCTAATATCTTCTGTAAAAATATATGTAACACTAAATTAGTTTATCAACAGAGCTCTATCACACATTTAGTAAATATATTGAGTGGAGATCTTTACAGGGACACTTCCTGACCAAAGAAAACATACTGTAGGTTGTACAGTAGGAGATTGACAGAAAGACAGTAAAGATTTCAGAGAAGTGAATTCCCCTGTATTTTTCTAGAAAAAAATGCCTAGACAAAAAATAGTGGGGGGGATTTTCAGGCCAGACCAAATTTCTTAAATGCAAATACTGCTGCACAACATTTGTTGTGATCTGACTTATTAACCAGACACAACAGACTGCAGCATCTTTTGCTTTCTGTTGCACTGAAATCATTAGCTTGAATTGGATACACTTCTGATACCATGAACAAATGCTTAATAGGATCATTCAGGACGTTATTACATATATGGACTATCAAGTTTTCCAAATAGTTGTGGCCATTTGCATATGTGTTGAAATTTTCTACACAGTTGCAAGTAGTTTTATAAAAAGCAAAGCACCATTTCAAGGCTGGAATTGTCTTTTCCATATTGACATCTTTGGGGATAGTCGTAGTCTTCCACCTTTTCATGTTTTTATTATTGGGTTAATGTTCTGAAACTTTATTTGCATTTATTGCCTGGGCATTTATTTGCTTTATTCTGGGCTTTTTTTTTCTTTTCTCCTATCTTCATGGAAATTCAAGTATCTCACAATTTTTTCTTGGTATCTAGATAATGATTGCATGGCACACTTACAGCTGTAACTGTCCTCAGTCTGGGACACTTGATCAACACAGCTATGTCAGAAACATTCCACTTGAAAAGATGTTGAGGATGTTTTAATGAACTAGAAAGTATTTCTCTTTCTTTTCATCTTTGTGTGCAATTAATTCATCTTTCTAGATTTTTTTATGTGTCCTAATCAGGGAGACATGGGAGTTTTAAGGGAAAAACCAAAGGAATACACAGAATGAAAATTTTGTGGTTTATCCTTTTTTTTTTTCTTCTTTCCTTTTTTAACAGCGTATGTGTGTTTTGCCCTTTAAATGGAGCAGACACAATGGATTATGCTTGGAGTAAAATTCCATACTTTGTGACTGGGTGTATGTGATTTTCCTCCTAATCACATGAATGTTATAATGGTCTATATGTAGGGGATTGAATGCAGCTATCTGATTATGTGTTGGCTACTGCAAATATGGGAGGGTTATGGAAGATCCTCTTTCTACTTTCTTCATGAGGAATAAATAATTTTTCAAGAATGATATTTAGAGTTCTCCTATGTATGTTAAATCCCCTATATGTGTGTGCACATGTGTGCTCATACACTGCAATCACACTGTCATAACAAATTACCATTGTCACCCAACAGTCAGTAATGAACAAGGTTATTGTATGTCACCAGTTGAATTAAGATAACTCACTGTTATTTCAAAAAATTAGGATAATGCAGAGTATGTAATTTTTCCTAAAGTGCATCAGCTAGGTTAACCTAAAGCTAGGATACTTTTCAGATTACAAGTTTTAAGGGTGCAATCTAGAAAACAAACAGTGGGAATGAGAAGTCTATGCAGTCACAGAACTCCATGATTAGTTGCTGTGTATCAGCATAGGTAAGGAAGATAAGCATGTACACTATCCAAAGGAGCAGCTGAGGTGCACAGAGATGTCCTGGGGAAGAGGCAACCAGTGTGGGAGTCAACCCTGCTGGGACACAGGGCCAGAAAGACTTCACCCCTGAATCACCAGACTTTAAGTTCAAGCCTTGGGAAGCATTTCTCTAAGGCCTTACAGCAGTTAATACATTAATCAAGTCACCCGATATAAGGTCGTGTTTCTAGAATGTTCCCAGTTATCTCCCCTGATTGGTCATTATTTGTTGCAGTGTTTTGCATATTTCTAACCCTAGTTTGTGGCTGGACCCATGCCCTCAGACTCTGCCCTCAGACCTACCCTATATATTGTTGTGTCCCCCCCAAGTCCTGGTCTTTGGAGTTTGTCCCTGTACTGTGCACAATTTATGGGCTTCATCCCTATTTTATTTCTCATTTAAGTGTTTCTTTTTCGTGCACTCCATTGTACCCACCCATTTTATTTGGGCCTCGGTTCCCTGAAGTCAGAGAACCCTAAGATTTTAAAAGGATTGTCACAGCTGCTCTCATTGTGACATGTGGCACCCAAAGAGGGAGCCTAACATTCAGGGCTTCCTTTACTCGTCACATCAGCTGGGTGAGCCAATGGGTAGGCCAGTCACTCCCTAGAATTGTGGTGCCAGGCCTGGCAGATTGCGTTGTCAATGGAGAGGGACCTCAGCCAGAGCAGCAAGGACAGCAACAGGTGCACCTGCAGCAGCAAGCAGGTCCGTTGGGGACATGCAGGACATTAATAGCCTATTTTTGCCACTGTGTTCCTAAAATACAGGCCCAAGTCCCATCACTGATTTGAAGCGTTCCAGTGGCTATTCCCCCTAAGGGGTTGAGAAAAGGAAACACGCAGTCATAGTTCCTGAGTAGAAGGGAGTGTATATGGATGTTTTAAATTAATGCTCCATGATCATGACAAGGAATTTTCAAAAAATTACATCATTGGTGAGGTGGATTTCCCAAAATTTTCCCGATGCCTCTGATAATGAATTTTGTAACATTGAATTCTGGGACTCTGTGGTAGTTAAATTATACCAACACCCGATCAAGAGGGACCCCATTGCTCCCCACCTGCTCCCCCTATCCCATGTTATCCTGAAGACCCTCCCCCAGTAAGCACCACGTCAAAAAAACAATCCATTGGTCCCCCCTAACCTGAAACCTCCTGGACTCTAACCTCCCTGAACCTTCCACAATGGTCCAAGATGGTGCTGGCCTCACCATCACTGAGCACAGTGCCCCGGATACCCAAGATGTTAGGAGCCCCGAGGTGGGTTAGGAGCCTGGCCATCATTCTGCCATCTTGGCTCCTCCACTTCCTTCCACCACAACTGTCTTTTCCTTCCCAAGTCAACCCTTGCACTCCATCCCCCTCAACTGTGGATCACACCCCTAATACTAATCAGTCCACCTCCACCTCTGCCCTGGGCCACACCTCTGAAACTCCACCCCCAATGTCCACCATTTTAGATCAAGGCCCTTCCACTCCAGCAAAATGGTGGTGCCCTTGGCCTTACCCTCTGGTAACAACCAGGCCCCCATGGTCCAAGACATCAAGCGCAGCTGTTACCCTACCGCTAACTCAAACTTTCTTCCCTCAAGTTACCTTTCCTCCCTGGAAAAGGGTTTACACTCCCCAGTTGCATCCTTGGCTCCAGAAGACCCCTGGGATAAGATAAGGAGAGATGCAGTCCAGAGTGGAGATTAGCAGTTAGTTTCTAAATTTATCATTGTCCTAGTGCATTATGAGAGAAGGGAGACAAATCCCAGGTATGAGCCAATGATTTACAGGGAGATTAAAAAACTTTACAAAGCCGCAAGAGACCATGAGAGGGATTCACTCTAACAACTTGGTGAGGGCCACATTTACTGCACATGTTTTAACCCCCCCATGATTTAAAACATCTTATGACAATGCTGCTATCATGCACTGAATATATCCTGTGGGAGGGGGAATGGAAGTGCCCAGTAAACCAACTAATTACTGGATACGCTGACAATGAGGCAAGGGCAGAATTAACTATCAGCCATCTTGCCGGTGAGGGACCGTACAGCCATCCAGATGATCTGGTGGCAAACATACCCTGGCAAGTGCTGGAAGATATTAAGGATGTGGCACAAAAGGCATTGGTCCAAGTGCCTGATGGCAACACTTCCCCACCTGGACTATGTAAATATTAGACGGGAGCCTGGAGAGCCCTGCATGAAATTTATTGACTGCCTTAAACAGGCTTTAGAAAAGCAAGTCCAGGACAACCAAACCAAAAATTAACTGTTAAGATCACTGGGGGTAGCCAATGCCAATCCAGAATGCAGGAGGGTATTATGCACTATGCCATGAGAACCAACGCCCACCCTCCTGGAAATGACCAAGGCCTGCAACCGCATTGGGACTGCTGAGCATGTAGCCATAGTACAATCCCAGACCCTCAGGCACGGGGTTGAAGAAGCCCTAGAAGCCATGCAATTCCCTTTTGAAGAGCCTCGGCAACATCCACAAGGTCCAAGCACATGTTTTCAATGCAGTAAACAAGGACATTTTAGAAAGGATTGTCCCCTGAGTGGGGGGAGGAGGGTATCCGGATCCCAGTAGAGGTCAACATTGGGTGGGGCAAAATTATCTCAAAGGCAACTACCCCAGACCACAGCCAAAAAACTACTGATGGAGGTAGCCTTGCTCAATGACACAAGTGCTCAAGCCGACAATGCCAACCACTGCAGCCCAGGCAATCACCAGCAACCACATGGCACAGACCTCCAATGCCTCATCTCCCAGTTACCAACCTCCTTACCACCAGGGGCCAAACTGGAATTGGTAAGTGCACAATCTGTTACATTAATTGACTATTTCACTCACACCTTACCAACTGGACAGTTCAGCCCTTAAGTCTGGCCCCATGAGTTATTAATTATGAGAAACTGTGGAGCCCAGACGGAGGGATTCTTTATTTTACCATCAGTGCTCTCAGTAACCTTCCAACAAGAGATTACAGTATTGGCAATGTCTCCTGATCCACCCAGTTTTACAACCCAGGGATTAATCATTGCACAGGCCATACTGCCCCCAGAACATGACATTGACAACACCTCTGAAGTAATGTGGACACAAGTAATCAGCCACGATAGACCAAAGATCACCTGGAATTAACCATGAAAAGGTTATTTTAACAGGTCTCATAGACATAGTGGCAGATGTCACTGTTGTATTGCAGTCCAGGTGGCCTCCTAACTGGGCTCTTAAAACAGCCACAAGGATACTATCTGGAATCGGGGGAGACAGCAACAGTTTCCAGAGCGTGGATTTAATCAAAATTAAAGGACCAGACAATTACATCGCCACAAGACCCTTTGTGGTCAGGACTAAAACAAACACACCCATAGTTCTGTGGGGTAGAAACAGTCTAATACAATGGGGGATACACCTAGAGATGGATTTTTGACTGGGGCCATTGAGAAGCACAGCCTTCTCAAATTAACCTGGAAAACTAATAACCCTGTATGGATGGATGAATGGCCCCTCCCAGAATAGAATTTGGCTGTGCTAAAATTCTCTAGTCACAGAACAACTTGAGAAAGGACACTCAACTGCTGCAGTGTGTTTATTTTAATAGTTTGTTAATTTATGGTTGTACAGTTAATGGTTTGTTGCTACGTTCCCCAATGTTTCTCCCAGAGATGGTTTGCCCCTAAACTGTATCCTCCCCTATGCTGCCTATCATTGTGACCCAACCTCTTATTCTCGAACCTTCCCTGCCTGTCACTACAACCCTGCCCTTTCTTAACCTGTCAATCCCCAGATGGGCCAATCCCTGATGGTACCACCCCTCTGGAAATCCCCGAACCCTCGACACCCCATTGGACCATGTGACCTGTTCTCTCCTCCCCCTTATCCCTATTGGCTTCTGTATTGTAAATCACGGCTCATTTGTACCCACTGCCTGAAATCTGGTATTTAATCCCAAGCACAGAAGTGCTCAAGCCTCTTTGTCCCTGTCCAGTCCAGGAAATAAATCTGTTCCCAGAATCCCATACAGAAAGCCTCCTCGTCCTTTGCCTCTCCTGTGCACTGACAGCTTCATGTGCTGTAGACCAGTAGCTCTAAGGTTCAGCTCCTGCTGCTTAATTCAGGAGCTGTTCCCCACACTGGGCATGGTGCCCTGGACTGAGCTGGCTGAAACTCCAGCACTGCATGACTTAACACTGACCACCAGTCCTGGAATACCGCCAAAGTTAATTAATAATGTGGGATAGATCTAAAATGCAATACATAGATAATAAGCCATCAGCTCTATGGGATGTTTCCCCTCACCATCCCACATATAAAAGTGAAAATCTGTGGTGTAATTACACCTCTCCCTTAACCTCGTGGTCCTGTAGGTACCCACTTCAGTTTAGATACTGGTTTTAGATAGATTTTAGGTAACCACACAGGGTTGTGTTTCTCATTTGCGGGGAGAGAGCATGGCTCAGTATTCCTTCCCATATTAAGGGTAGACCCTGTAGCTTGGGGAGACTTACTTTGCTGGCATCTGACGTGAAAATGATTATTGACAGAAAGAAATGGGAAAAAGATCCACGCATTATTTCAAAGCTGATTGCAAAGATGACATCACATGCTGGAGTAAGAGCAAGAGAATAGCAGCCTCCCTGTTATTATTGTGGGTGGCTGCAGCCAAAGCCCTAGGACAATTGGATCATCTCAGGTGCCTGCTAAGTAAGCAAACTGGTACTATCTCCCTTGCCCTGAGTGGCCTGGTCGTAGATGTCAAAACCGTCAGATATGCCACCTTGTCACAGGGCAGCAATAGATTTTCTCCTTCTGGCACATGGGCATGGCTGTGAGGACTTTCAGTGGATGTGCTGTATGAACCTCTCCAGCCACAGGGAGTCAACACACAAGAGCATCCAGGTGCTGGGGGATGGATTAAAAAAGCTTCAAATAGAAGATGACTGGTTCAACAGACATTTCAAAAGTAGGGGACTGAAGGGTTGGGTGTTGTCAATAGTTAAAACAGGGTTATTAATTGTTATGGTTATTGTTGTACTGCTGGTTGTTCCTTGTTTGTTCGGATGTTTTTAGAGACTTTTGCAAAGGTATCTCAACTCCATTTTTACCATTAAGTGAGATATTTCATTCTTGGTTAAGGGGGAGATGTGGGAGTCAGCCCTGCTGGGACACAGGGCCAGAAAGACTTCACCTCTGAATCACCAGACTTTAAGTTCAAGCCTTGGGAAGCATTTCTCTAAGGCCTTACAGCAGTTAATACATTAATCAAGTCACCCGATATAAGGTCGTGTTTCTAGAATGTTCCCAGTTATCTCCCCTGATTGGTCATTATTTGTTGCAGTGTTTTGCATATTTCTAACCCCAGTTTGTGGCTGGACCCATGCCCTCAGACTCTGCCCTCAGACCTACCCTATATATTGTTGTGTCCCCCCCAAGTCCTGGTCTTTGGAGTTTGTCCCTGTACTGTGCACAATTTATGGGCTTCATCCCTATTTTATTTCTCATTTAAGTGTTTCTTTTTCGTGCACTCCATTGTACCCACTCCTTTTTTTTGGGCCTTGGTTCCCTGAAGTCAGAGAACCCTAAGGTTTTAAAGAGTTGTCGCAGCCACTCTTACTGTGACAAACCAGCTTGCTGAGCATACATACAGCAAATAATTGCAAAGATGTGCTGCCTTTTAGGTTCAACAATTCCTACTATTTAAATTCCTGATTCTGCTGAATTTAGAAGCATAGAAAACATTTAAGCTTGGGACTGCCATTGTTAAAAATTCAAAAATAGTTAGGTATGAAATATTAAAATGTTACTTAAGAATGTCTTAAATCTGTTTAATGTATTAAAAAACCCTACTTTTAAAAAAGTCTAATGCATTTTGTATTTATCAAAGTAGATGCAACAGTGATGGGTTTGTGAAAAATCAAACCAGGATCTGGATCCCACGAATATTGCTTTCTTAGGGATGAAGGATTCTAACAGCATTAGGAAAAAATTGCTTTTCTGCCCACTGAGGAGGGATGTTTATCTAAACAGTGGTCACAAAATATATGTTAAAATGATAGTACATGTGATTTATAAGAAAACTCAGTTACTGAGGCTTCTTACCTGAGCAGCTTTCCAAAAAAGAAAGTGGCTATGGGGGATGCTAATTTTAAAGTCTTTGAAATTTTGAGTAACAAAAATGCTCGATGTCTGCTCCAGGGCAGTGCTGGGGACACATGTCAGGCTTTCAGGACAGAGGCAGCACACTGTCACTGGTGAGAGGTCTTGCAGGTTACAATGATGACGGAGCAGCCATGGATCAAAGCAGGAGTGTCAGGACCCTTCTAGCTTCAGCTTCAGAGGGAAACTGTGGCTCTCTCTGTGTCCTGCAGGGTGGCACTGCTGATCTGCATCAGCATTGATGCTGTCCGTACACCCTTTGCAAAAATTGCTTCAAGTAATCAATTTCATTCTCTGCTCAGAGATGCAGGAAGCAGGTGCAGTTATAGAAAAACCTATGGGAAAATCAAAATGCTTTTCAAAAGCTTATAGACAGGGAAAATACTGCCTCTTAATCTGGTGGGTATTGTCAATATCATTTTGAATTGTAACATGAATATTGCAGCTAAAAAGAATAGATGGAGTTGCTGTCAGGAAAGCTTATGGAAATAATTGCTGGCATTACTGCAAAGTGATTGATGTCTGTGATTTAGTGTGTTTTTCGTGCCACTCTAGCACTATTGGTTCTGGATAAATTAGTTTCCTCAAATACACGAGAGAAATAACATTATTTCATCAGTTACAGAAGGTGGTATTATAGCTAAAGCCTCATGTGCCTAAACCTCAGAACATGTCTGAACAAAGGCTGCCCTCAGTTGTCTTAGGAGGATGAAACTGCAACCAAGAATGTAGGTAGTAGGAATAGAGCAGAGACGTAGCAAACTACAAAACATGATGGGTCTGGATAAGGGAAGTATTTAAGAACCAGTGTGTTGGAGTTGATGCTGATGAAATAGTCAAGGATGACAGCCTAAGGCCATGGGAAAACCCTTCATAGTAAGGGCTAATCCCATAATCCCCTCAGATTGAAATGTGTTAACTAGAAAGTTTTGTGTTCTTTGTGTTGTGACTGGTTAAGTTTTGCTGCAAAATTTTGAATATTCCTAACTACCTTTCCCCATTGGACGCTTTCCCTAAACCCCTTTCTTGCTCCTCCTCTTATGCAAGCTTACATATATCCCCGTGACACTGTGGACCCTGTCTTTTTGCCAGTGCTCCCAAGTGTGCTAAAAGCCTCCTTGTACGGCTTTTCCAAAGTTAGTTCAGCTTAGTGTTTGTTGTTTTCCTATTATTAAACCATTTTGTTTCGGACAATTGAGTCAGGCTGCCTTTCTGCACCCAGTTGCCAAATCTCATGAAGCCACTGGTCTCAGCATCCAGGCTGAGACCAGCTGTAGGCTTCACCAGTGAGATTAGGTATCCCCTGCACCAGCTCACTCCTGCTCCAGCATTACCATGTCTGTGCTGAGCAGCTGTTCCTGGTACCCATCTGGGCATTACTGGCCAAGGTTTTTGGGCAGCCAGTCTCTTAGGCTTCCTTCCTCCAGCCTCTAAAATATTTTGGTGACCCTTTGCTGGACTCTCTCTGGTTTGTATCTCACGTAGTGCAGGATTAAAATTCAACACCCTGCTCCAGATTCAGACCTACAAGTCCTGGGCAGAGGGGAATTGAGCACTTGTCCTCAGGGTAGCCTTTATCACCGTGTGGGCACACTACTGAATCCAGGTTCCCTGGTCTTCCAGGACCTCAGGTCCCCTTTGCAGAGCTGCTCCCAAACCAGTCACCTGTCCTGCTCGTGTACACAGAGTGCTTCCTGCTGGAGGCAGGACTTTGCATCAGGAGGTTTCTGAATCACCTGTTAGCCCAATGAATGGGCTCACAATATACTTGCAGTATTTCTAGCTGTCCTTGCACAAGGAGCCTACAGTCTCCAGGAGCACCAGCTTGCATGTGACAGCATGCAGGATCAGTCACCTGATGGGAGAAAAGATCTTTTCCTGAAGGCTGAAATCAAGCAAGCTATTTGCTCCATCAAAAGAACATTGAACAATACTAGTCTTAGAGTCTCAAAATTAATTTCTCAGTAGTATGCAAACTAGTGGTAGATGAGAGCTCTAAGTATGAAATTCTGATATAATTCCAGAAATAGATTTCACCCAGCTCTGTGAAGTGTTTCATTGTGAAGGAATCCTGATGACAATGCAGAAAGACATACTCTATTCATTAAATTATTTAATACTACTCTTTACAAAGGGATAATAATAAATCACACTTTTCTCACATAAGAATAAAGGAACTGATGTCGTCACATAATAACTGAGGACCAAGGGTCGTACTCTCAATGTGTAGTGTTTTGTTAATAAAGGAATATAATTTTGGTGTGGCATCTCTCATGTCTTCCCCACAGACTTGAATTATGAATACAGCTCATGCTCGATACCATGAGACACACATTCCAGAAATGTGAACATAAAAGGGCTATTCATCAAGAACAAAACCACGCCTTTTTCTCTATTTGAATCAAATCATCTTTTGTAGAAGGTTTTTACACAAGTTCCCTAAATATAACTAGAAACACCAGTTACTTAGAACTTTCTCTCATAAGACTGGTGGTGTTAACAGCCAATTCCCTGAGAAATTCAGCTGGCTTCATCTTAAATTTTGTGAAGATTTAACACAGTGTCCATACCTTTAGTTCATATGAAAGAAGTAGGTTAAATCTTATCTCCATATGTGCTGTACACTAAATTCAGTGGGATAAATTAAATTTTTTCTTGAATCTGAATAATGAGAATTTAAGTAAATGAGTTACCTGAGAATCCTCTGTTAAGACTATAACCTTCACACATCACACATCTAGACTTTAGGTAGTATAGCATAAGGATGCACTGACACATCTACACATTATGCTTCTTTGAGAAACCACAAGGTATTTGTAAGAAAAGAAATGCAAATTACAAGTTTAACTAACCAACCAATATTAAAAGAATCTTGTGGGTTTTTTTTTCCAAAATTAGAGACTCAAATTTTGTGAAAATATATATTATTGAAAGCAAAGAAACCAGCTATGTGATTACTGCTACATTCCTCTAAAAAAAGAGGAAACTGAGTACAATCAATATGAGGCTGAATAATGTACTTGAATTCAAGTGTTTTTTAGTCTTATGTTGAAAGGAATTGCTACTGAGCCAATATCAATACCCTCCTTTTCAGCTGAGACTTGAACTGCTTTTAGACTCACTATAACAAACAAAAAATTTCTACCTAGTATTTATGTTTTCCAACTTGATTTTTACCACAGGAACTGAGCTGATATAAATCAACTGGTGTACATACACATATTTTGACCTTTCCACTATTCTCTGATCACTTGTTCCAGTCACAAGTAGCTAATAACATAGAAATAAACTGAAAAAATAAATGATTGGCAGGACATATTGTTGTAAAGATTTTTTGGGGTGTCTTAGTATGCTCAAAGGGTTAAATAGTTTGAGAGGACCAATTGAAAAGGATGCATTAGAAACTGTTGCCACACTACCTGAAAAGATTAACGGCAGGCAATTAAAAACAACAACACCAGAAAATTCTGGCTAACATTCAATAACCTGATGCTGATGTTTCCACAGTGCCTATTGTGTTTGGGTGTCCCTGCTGCCACCTGAGGAACATCCTCAAGCATAACATGCTGAGCCAGGTCCTGTTTTACTTTTCCCCCAGTGGTACCTTCCATGCAACTCTGGTCTATAAGCATTCCATTTTCGTTCCAAAGCACAGCAGTTTCCTTCCTGCTCTCTGTTCTGTGCACTACCTTAAATTCATTGGCCTGATTGTGATTGCTGAGCAGAAGATTGTGAAGTAAGGGTGGGAGATAATGCAGAGCTGTGCTTCAGCTGGACCATGTGAGAGAGCCTACACTCAGAGGTGCAGCTATATGCAGGAATCTTATCCTAATGCTAATCACCTTCTGGGCATATAAATTTACCCCGTATTTGAGCGCACAGGGTTGCATACACCAAGAGAAACGAATGTTGGAAATCCACAGAATTTCAATGGTTATGGCACAATGTGCAGTGAAATCCATGAAGTCTGATCTTGTATTCTTAGTGAAAATGCTTCTTGGGTATTTCTGTGTATTTATATGTTGCTAATTTGGTTTTGTTTTGTGCATGTCAGAGTTGAATGAAGATAACCGGATATTGGAATATCAGTGTTGTCACAGTATTCTCTGCAATGGCAAGAAAGCTCAGGTTGCTCCCATGTGGGACTTGCAATATACCCAGAGGTTGTCAAGCTTCCTATTACCTGAGTGCAGGTAGAAGTTGGCACAACAATTAGGGCATCACTCTTCAGAATAGATATAATTCCTGACACCGCTGAAATTACTTATTTCAAATGTAGGGAGCCTACATTTGAAAGCTGTCTCCAATTAGGTACTGAATTCAGAAAAAATTAGCTGTCCTTGAAAAACTGTGAGAAGGTTCAGTCTTATTCCAAAATAAGAGTACTTTGTTCATTTGAAGTGGGTCAGTCTATGCCAGAAGGACATATCCCTTTTCTGGGAAAAAAGCACCAACACACTGGATTTATACTCTGGAATAAAATACTGTAAAACAGTCCCAGAGTAAATTCACGTAAGATAACCCTTAAATGACAATGTACTATAAGATAAACAGTGTATTTACAAAATAGAGGTGCAATTACCTAAATCTTTGAATTAACTTTTTATTTCTTCCTGGATTATTGTTTGACACAGTGTGAGCACAAGGCCTCTGTGAAACATACATCCTGGCCTCAGCAAGTTGTGGGTCATGCTTGCACAGTACTGTAGCTGCAGCACATTCCAAAGAGATGCACTAGGACAGTGTTTGTACCTTGACAGCACTGTATGGTTACAGCTCACACTGTTCATTCCAGCCAGGAGCAAGCCATAACAAGGAGTGCGTAACAACGCAGCCTCATCTCCTCTGAGGTACCAGAGCACTGGACTCACCCAAATCCTTAAATCTACTCCCAGTCATATTGATAAAAAGCTGGAACCAGCTCCTAAATTGAGCATAGATGGAACCTGAACCCACTAAAATATGTTCCTGCTGTCTCAAGTCAATAGAGGATTGGGATCCTCTCACTCACTTACGTAGATTAAGTAATTGTTAGAAAGTACCTCCTGTATTTGTTCCCAAGGTTTCCAAAGACAGGTTTCCATTGCACAACTATTCCAACTATTGAAGGATACTTAAGTAAGATGTTGTTGAGTATATAGAGACCCCAAGTCCCTATATAGAGTCAGAGAGATCACCAGATAGCATTTTTGAGATTTTGTGCTATAACAGCATGTTGCAACACCACTGTTCCTAAGAATTTGGTTTATAATATTTAATTCTTTTGTTTGTTTTAGCTCTTTGAGACAGACTGAAAGTCGTGTGTAAAAAAGTGCTCACTTTATACTCCCAGCTTATACTCTGACTTTGTCTGGATACTGGCAATATTCTGTTCTGCTCATTGCTATCAATCACACACAGAGGTCACAGTGCAGTTCCCTTAGCAAACTGCCCCACAGTTTGGAGAATAGTAAGATGTTCCTATACAGATTATTTATTTTAAAATTTAGGAAATCAGAGTGCATTTCTGCAAAATATGTAATAAATTCATTGGTATTAGTCCTTTAATATACCTAGTGTGCTGTAGAATCTGACTACAACTTCAGACCCTTCAAGTACCACACGTATGAGAAGGATCATCTAACTCAGTAGCATTCACATGCCAGAAATTTAGCATGTAAGCCTTTGCAAAATGGTCTTACTTTTCCTTTAGAAATTATGAAGGATATAAACACATATAAATACGTAGATATAATAATTCATTAAATATTAAATTTGTTTCTTATTCAGTTGAAGTATTGTAGTCAGGCTGATGCTGAAGCTCTAGGTTTATTTGATTGTATTGACAACTGACAGTATGGCTGATTTCAATCTCAGAAACTGAGGACTGCAATTTATCTAGTACTGTGCTCACCACTTCCTCTCTGGATAGAACAAGAAACACCCTTGGCTTATTTTGGGGTTGGAGCAGTAATTTTCCCTCTTTAGCGAATTGCTACAAGCCTCTGATTCAGCTATTGACGAACTCAATCTACAGCATAATGAAGAATATCCCTAACTTGAACTTGATTTCATCATTAAACAAAAAAGAATTAGCAGTACAATTATCAGTCAAAAAAACAGACACCAGTCAATACCAGTGACAGGAGAAAAGGCTGCTATTTACTTTGATTATTTACTCTATTTACTTTAATTCAAGAACCAAATGCATTTTTATTGATCTGTGCATAGATACTTCTTCCAGTAACTGTCATTCTCCTCTTCCTTCCTTCCAACTCTGCTTCCAAGGGGTTTGGCCAGAATGAAGAAAGGCATATGTCATATCCTTCATACCCTGGTTGTTTTCCTGTTCTGACAGCTGCATTTTTCTCACTTTCTTTCGTTACCTGTGCTTGTCCAAGCTGAATCTTCCCTGGGTTTTCCAGACTTTCTAGTCTTCTTTCCCTTCTCTGACTGCTCATCACATCTCTGTTTCTTCAGTATCAGTCATTTATATAAAAGTCTTTGGATCGGCCTAGACAGACAGTTAGTCTACCATCTAGCAAATAGATGTATCATCCACAGTGATTGGACATGCAATGTCTTTTCCTGGCTCATAATGTATTTGTTTTTCAGACATTCTGAAGCACTCATGATATCTTTGCATTTATTAACACTAATAATTTCTCCTCCGCGTCCTTTTTTGTGTGGCTGTGTCTTTACTTTCTGCACACTTTTAAAGCCTAGCTCATATATCATCTCTTTATGTAGGTGAATCTTGGTTCCTCTATATCAAATTCTCTGTACCCAGATTTATCTTTTTATTTCTGCAGCACCTACTGTTCTCAGCAAGACATGGGAGTAACTTGAGAAAGATGCTGTTCAAACAAAAAGCAGGAAGATAGATCTTAAATCAGTTAAATCAGTTAAAGTGCAGTTGTTTAACTGCAAGGTAAAAAACAGAGGTGGATAAAAGTAAGTGGGAGTGTTTGGATTGGAAGAGAGTGGGTGACTCTGCACAGTAACACAGGCATCACAGTAAAACAAAACTTAAAGAGATTTTTCTGTACTCACTTCCTTTCTGATGTTGCTTTAAGTAATAAGTGATCTTCCCTGTGTCTCAGGATTGTCCGTTCCTTCCTCATGGTATCTTCTTTAATTTCTCTAACCAAACCAGATTATGTAAACTCTTGCTGCTGTTCCTTTCATTTTATTATGAAGAATCAAAGACACTTTTCCTATTACATCACTAAATCATGGGAAGTGAAGCTGAAAAATCTATCACGTGAAAGTTAGTGTATTAACTGAAAAATAAATGTAGAAATGTTCTACCTGAATAGCTCTTTTACAAATTCTGGGTCCCACTCTTTCGATGATCATCAGTTTCATACACCAAACAGTGAACAGTGTACTGCCCTTGAAAAGAGCTTCTGAGTTTCTGGGCCATGCAACAGTTCTGCTGGCTGATAGGAAGTAATAAAAACTGAAACTGAAACCTGAAGTGAAAACAGGACCTGAAGGCTGGGAGAGAAACTGGATGGTCTGAACATGTTTTTCTGTGGTGCTTCTCTTGCAACAACTGAATCCTTAGAATTCAAAAGGGAAACAAATCAGATGTATTTCAATGCATGTCTGAGTCTCTTAGTTCAGAATCAGCTCTCATAGAAATACCAGAATGACACTCTCACTGTTTGGTGCACAGGTAAAAAGTCAGGAAATTAATTCTCATTTCCGGAAAATCTGTGAGCTGTTTTTAAAAACTGTATACTTCTTAAAAGTAAGCACTGAATAACTTTTTTCTGGGATTTTTGGGTTTTTTTTTCTGTTTATTCTGTAAAATCCAGTAAAAGAACAAGTGGTTTTGGTTTTGGTCATTTCCCCCAAAACTAATCAAATGGGTCAAGGGTGCAGAAAATCTTGGAAAATAATTTTAGATATATGATAATGATTTCTTTCATTATCTTTAGGCAATACAATGGATGGAGTATCTGACTTCTAAACTATGTATTAAAAATGTAGAATAGACTTGTTGGGACACTGTGACAGTAGACAGAATATCTCAAAACAAGGGTCAAGAACCAGATATTCACAGGCCTAGAGTTCTTTCTCTCTAACAGAATTCTATGTTCAATCCTCACTATTTCTTCATGAGGGAGAGTGTCATTGCTGCCTCATTAGTTCTCTGCCTGCTGCAGAAATAATAGTGAATGTATTTGTCACTGAAAAGGAACAGAAAGCACTGAACTAAAGAGCTACTACCACTGTAGTGACACAAAGCCACACAGTCACAGAAAGTTTTGGGTTGGAGCGACCTGTACAGGTCACCTGGTTCAACCTGCTTTTGAAAAGGGGATGCTAATAAGCCTGAACACTACACACAGAAGTCTTTATATTTCACATTGCACTGCAATAAACCAGTCCCAGCACTTGAGAAGGATCAACAGCAGTATGATAAGGGGTAATTCTATACTGTCTTAGCAATGCTCATATCAATTTTTGTCACCTGTTTGCCTAAGCCTTTATCTAAAACTAAGCAGTTTAAACCATGAGTTGCATGTGTTCCACCAGGCTATTATTAGAACTTTGAATTAGCTGTGAGTAAAACTTACTAAATCATTCCAACCAAATACAGACAAAAGGATTCTTTCTGCTTTTTCTTCCCACACAGACAGATACATTACACAGTATGTTAATTCTGATTAGTAATATACTGTTTGCAATTAAAGAAGCATATGAGTAAGACAAACTGGAAGACAGAAGGGAAAAAATAATTAGTCAACCCTTCTCATGAGGAAGAACTAAAGTGACACTGCCCACTGCGGCCTGTCACGCCTGGGCTAGCTCTCAACACACTGCCCGCTGGCAGCACCAGGTGTGGGGAATGGTCTGGGAGCTGTTTTCCCCAGACCGAACCTTCAGAGCCTTTCCGCCACTCAAGGCTCTGCGGATCTCAGCGTCGTGGGCTTCGGTGAGGAGATGGAGGAGACCCAGAGTGCAGGCAGCTTTCCAGGAACAGGGTTTATTAAGGGAAAGGAGCGGTGGCAGGGTGAGGGCTGGAAAGGCACACAGGAACCCAAGGACTCTGAGCAATGAGCATTTCTGTGCAACTCATTTTAAAGAGGGGAGGGTACAAACTGGGGACCAATGGGAATACAGTATGGGAGGAGTCAGAGGAGGGGTGTACAATACATAGAACTAATAGGAGGAGTACATGCGAGGGACGGCAGCCACAATACCAATGGGGCCTCGAGTGAGGGATGAAAGGCAGGGAACATACTAGAACAATGGGTTGGGTTTACAATAACAGACAGGGGCTTGGGGCAGGCTGAGGATGATGGACAGGGAAGGTTTGGGAGTACAGGGAGGGGTTTACAAAATTGGGGCAATACCATTGCATCAACCATAGGGGGATAACAGGAACAAACCACAAAACCTAACAATAAAATAAACTGGCTGCAACATCTCCCCCTTTCTTTTTTAGAAGGAGGCTGTTGTGTCGGGAGGAGGTGCAGAGGGCTCGGTGAACCAGTCCTTGAGTGATGGAGAAGGAGGAGGGGAGGAGGAAGGAGGAGAGGGTACATCAACAACATTGATTTGGGGAGGGGGAGACGAGGTGTAAAACTGATCGAACTAAACATCTCTTTAAGACTTTAATTGCGAAGGCAATTAAAATGATGAAAATGATAAAAACAATCCATAAAATAGTTCTTAAAATGGATGAGAGCCATCTGGACAGTCCCCAGTTGGAAAAGATGTTGGTGGCCCAGTCTTCGTGCTCTTGTTTTATTTGGTGGACCATGCCTCTCATTTGATGGTTTGGCGGATGGTCGGGCTCTTGGATGTTAAGTTCAGGCAGCAGAGCCCCTTGAATTCCCTGCAGTCATGATTGTGCAGGAGCAGCAGGAAATCTATGGCCGCCCGATTTTGGAGGGTGGCCTGCCTGGTTATTTCCTCATCTTCGAGGAGGTTGTTTAGCGTAGCTGACGTTAAATTGGCCTGTTTTACTACCCAGCACTCAAATTGGCCTAATTCGCCGAGGGCTTGAGCAGTGGCTAACCAAGGTAGAAAAACTGACACTGCTACCCGTTTTAGCTTGCTCCAATGGAAAATTTCCGAGTCACAGTCTGGATCCAAGTCATCCAGGCTGCGTTTCTTAATAACCAAATTATTCTTTTGACTCCAATTTTTAATTTTGGTTGTGTTGGGCGAAAACAGGGACAGCCAGCCCAATGTGCACGGCCCTCCGAAAAGGCGAGAGGGGATGCCTGCCCATGCCCGATCTCCACAAATTAAAACCAAACCTTTGGGCAACTGAAGAGGGGTAGGATGGAGGGTTGAGGGCATCTTTACGTGCGCAATATGCTGGCACCACTTTGCTGCCTGGAATTGTTGGTTCACTTGCTCAACCTTTGGGTATGTTGCAGGGTCAGAGGGGTAATAACGAAAATGAACGCAAAACGATGCTGGGGAGGAATCTAAAAGATCAAATTCCTGGGGCTCGACGGTCGCCCGCTGCAGTGTGGCCTGCCAGTCCCTTCAGAGGAGGAGGGGGTTCTTGACAGGCTTCTTAAGTGTGTACACTGGAGCAGAATGGATGACATGCTGAGCCGGCCTCCCCCGGTTGGCATCTTGAACTAAAGCAGTAAGGGAGTCGGGAAATTCCTCAGGTTTCAAAGGGATCCCCACCAGGCATGTTGTCATTGGGTTTCCCGCTGCTCTGGTGGAAAGACACAGTTCATCCCGCTGCAGGGACTTCGCCAGCATTGTTGCCCGATACGAAGAAAACACAAACAACCGAAGTCGTTTATGCGGTGCTTTATTGAGGGCCCGGGAGCCTGTGGACTAGCGTCCAAAGACAGAGCCCCCTTTCACAGAAAAATCACAGGGTTTTTATATGTTTTCTACACGATTTCTTCATCATCACAATTTCTTACTTTCCTTTCACTACTTGGTACGATTATCTCTCTGACCTTTAAAGTTTGCCAAAAGGTACATTCCTAGATTATTTCTTAGTTACACTGCTTACATTGCAATATCTGCTGTATAGTTCATCTGCAGGTTACATGTGGCCTACCAAGCCTTAGCATAACTACTACTAATGTCAACTAATACTAACTATTAACGTTTGCTACTATCTTAATAATACAGTTTATTGAATCAAATGGCAACAGCATGACCCACACATTTTGCTTGGGCTGAGGCACGATCCACCCTTCTGGCTGGGCCACTATTAGCAAAATGCCGAAGATGATGATGGCGATATTTGGGGCTGTCATCTTTCCTCCGGGATGGCTCTCTCTGAAACAAAACAAACATGCATAAAGCATAACTTTAGCTGAAAAAGGTAGGTTGACATAACAAAAAGGGGTTTGTGTTGTTTCCTCCTCCTCTTCGGGATGGGGGATAGCTCATTCGGACGCGACATCATCAACATCCTCGACCCTATCTGGTGGCCTGCTTGGATGTCTGGGGACATAAGGCTTCACCCATCTTTGTGGGATCCACCTTAGTCCCTGGGGCGAGGATACGCAAGCGTACCCCCGCCCCCAGGTCACCGGATCGAAAGGACCCAAGATCTTCTGGGTCTCAGGGTCCCGGACCAGCACTGGAGGGCACTGCTGCAACTGGTAGCTATTGGCGGTCTTGAAATGCCGGGCCACTGGAGGGTTGGGGTCCTGCTCTGAACAACTGAGGAAGTTCAACGTGTAAAGGGCTTTGCACAACCGCTCTTGTGGCCTGCAGCCCTTCACAGTCTCCCTTTGGTGAGAAAGGACACGCTTGAGCGACTGATGGGCTCGCTCAACTATCGCTTGGCCTGTGGGGGAGTGTGGGATGCCTCTCGTATGTCCCACTCTCCACTCCTGCAGGAATCCCTCCAGTTTCCTGGAGGTGTATGCTGGGCCATTGTCTGTCTTTATTTCTTTGGGGACCCCCAGTACAGAGAAAGCCTGCATGAGGTGTTTGCAGACATGCTCGGCTTTCTGTCCTGTGTGGGCAGAAGCATAGATAGCACTCGAGAAGGTGTCGATGGAAAGGTGTACAAACTGAAACTTACCGAACTCAGGGACGTGTGTTACATCCATCTGCCACACCTCACAGTTCCCCAGACCTCGAGGGTTGACCCCCGACCCCAGAGAGGGCATTGCGGTGGATTGGCAATGTGGGCATGTAGCCACAATGGCTCTGGCTTGATCCCGCCGCGGGTGGAATTGGCGGACTAGACCAGGCACATTTTGGTGAAACATTTGATGACTCAGCTTGGCTTGTTGGAACACGTCAGGGAGCTGAGCCATTGCAACGGGGGTAGCGAGGGAATCCGCTATTCTATTCCCCTCGGCTACCGGGCCAGGGAGCTCCGTGTGTGACCTCACATGCATTACAAAGAAAGGCTGCTTTCTGTGGGAAACAGTGTAAATTAGTTTAGAAAGCAACTCAAACAGCTTCGGATTTGAGACCTCCTTAAGAGCTGCATGTTCAGCTCTTGCAACTACCCCTGCTACATAAGCTGAATCTGTAACCAAATTGAAAGGTTCAGAAAACCTCTCAAAGGCTCTGACGACTGCATCCAACTCAGCAACTTGCGGAGATCCCTCCACATATTTAACATCTGTTTCCCACTGCTGAGTTTGAGGATCCATCCAAGTCACAACTGACTTGTGGGATGCTCCAGATGCGTCGGTAAAAACAGTCAGAGCTTTGAGGGGCCTTCTGCTCCAAACTTCTTTCGGAATCACATTAAATTTAGCATTAAAAAATTTATGTGCAGGGGTGTGGACCGAAACTTGTCCACTATAACTATCTAAGGCAATTTGAAGGGTCTCATTCTCCTGAAGCAATTGGTTGAACATTTTCTTTGTCAGCTTATCTGGAGACGCTTTGTCCCGCGACAAGCTGACAGGCACCCGAATGCACGTGAAATCACACCCAGCCATCTCCTGAAGCCTAGCCCGAGCTCTCCTGATGAGCTGAGCCATCAGTTCTTGGTGACACTTTTGGACCACTGGTGGCTCAGGAAAATCCACTCTATGATCAAGAGCGGGTCCCTAGAGCCCTGGTCCCATTGGAAGATGAGCCCACACAGATGTGGCAGTCTTCCCAACAAGATGAATTCGAAGGGCAGGCTCGGTTCATACCGATGCACCTGTCTTTCGACTAGGGCATCTTGTACCTTCTCTAGTGCTTCCCTTGCTTCTGGGGTCAGGGTCCTGGGAGAACTTAGCTCCTTCTCCCCCTTCAAAAGTATGAAGAGGGGGGCTAGGTCCTCAGTGGTGAGGCCCAGCCAAGGCCTGACCCAGTTCAAGGTCCCACACAGAGAGTGGAGGTCCGCCAAAGTTTTCGGATTGCTGTTGATGGCCAATTTTTGAGGCACAATGGTCCTCTCAGCAATCTGTAGACCCAGATACCTCCAGGGTGGCATCTTTTGAACTTTATCTTCCTGGAGTTGAAAACCTGTGGATGTTAAAACCTTAACCACTCAGTCAAGCGAGCGTGTAAGTAAATCGTCATGGGGGGCGCACACTAGGACATCATCCATGTAGTGATGGATGATGACCTCCCCCATTTCGGCGCGTACAGGAGACAGCAATGAGGAGACATACCACTGGCAGATAGTGGGCGAGTTCTTCATGCCTTGGGGCAATACCCGCCAGTGGAATCTCCTCATTGGGGCTTCTCGGTTAAGGGTGGGCAGCGAGAAGGCAAACCGTGGGGCATCTTCAGGGTGTAGGGGAATTTGAAAGAAACAGTCTTTGATGTCAACTATAGCCAGATTCCAATTTTGGGGGAGCATGGTTGGGGTAGGCATCTCTGGTTGAAGGGGCCCCATGTCTACAATGATTTTATTTATTGCACGAAGATCATGGAGGAGCCACCACTTGTCCTTCCCTGGTTTACGGATGACAAAAACCGGAGAATTCCAAGGGCTCGTTGTTTCTACAATGTTACCTTTCGCCAATTGCTCCTCCACGAGCTCGTTGGGCGCCCTTAATTTATCTTTTCTGAGCGGCCACTGGTCAATCCAGACCGCTTCATCTGTGGTCCAATCCAGCTTCTGGAAGGGGCGCTCCACAGTGGCCGCCTCTAAAAATCCCGAGGGGTTTTCGGGATCTCTATTTTGACCCCCCACTGGGACATGAGATCCCTTCCCCACAAGGGAACCTGAAAATTTGCCGCGAATGGGCGTAAATTAGCCAATTGCCCATCCGGTCCCGCAATTTGCACCACGCTCTTCAAGATGCGAGCCAATTGGGTACCCGCTATACCCTGTATTTTCCCTGCTACGGGTTGCAATTCCCAATGTGACGGCCATCTCCTTTCGGGGATGATCATCACATCCGCCCCCGTGCCAAGCAGACCCTTCATGTTCACAAATTCCGCACCCTGCTTGATGCTGCAGTCTATGATCGGTTTATCTTCACCCACCACCTCTGCCCAGTAGACGCCCGGTGCGTGGTCGTCTGCTGGGATCCGTTCTGGCACTGGAATAACCTGGGCAATAATTTGCCCTTTCGGTAGAAAGTATGGTGGGTGAATGCAGCGCGCCAGGAGAATGAGGTTCTCCAGACCATCTGGGAAGGTGATTGGAGAAATCTCAATCTCCGGGGGTGTGTGTTCTGTGTCCCCGATGGCGATAAACTTACAGTCGTGCCCATTCTCCAGTTGATTCTCCTCCAGTAGGTCCACAGCTACCACCGTCCAGTGCTGGGACCGGAAGAGGATGTCTTTGACAGTAATAAGGTGTTGCGTCGGAGAAACTTGCCATGTCCAATGTTTTTTCCCCCCTCCCTCCGCGATACCTGCCCCATTTTTAACATCGCGTGGGGCAGGTTCGCGCCGTGCTCTCAGTTTTTTGATTTTATTAGGTGTTCCCTCCTGTATTCTCTCCCCTGACCTATTTCCCATAGGCCCCTGGTGTGGGTGGGCGGCAGGGCAGTCCCTCGCCATGTGACCCAGTTGTTCACATCGGTAACACTGAATGGTTCTTGCCAGTGGAAGGACGAACTAGCCCGACGGATGCTGGGCCACTGCCGCTGTTGGTGGTCTTCTGGCCGCCTGTGGTGGCGGTGGCACCCTGGACGCCCCCACTAATGGAACTTTCTTCTCACACGCATCAATGAGGATGTCCAAGGTGGGCGGTGGATACAAGAGCAAACTAAAAACAACTTGTTTACAGATATCATTACAGTTTGCCTTTGCCATTTCTAGAATAAGCTGTTCTTGCAGCTCAGGTCTATCAAGTTGTATTTCTATTTGCTCCTGCAAATGGTTAATAAATATAGTAAATGGCTCATTGGGGGACTGTTTAATATTTCAGAAATTGGTCAGGGGTTCCCCACCCCGCCAAGATGTTAAATGCCTTTTCAGCGGCCTCCGTTATTTTAATCAAGACAGGCCGGGGTAAAACCCTGGCCTGTTCTTCCGGCTTCACTCAATTCCCCTCATCGCACAGGTGATCTGCTGAGAGGGGGTTTTAATCTGCATCAACCGCGGACTCCTCGCTGTGCAATAGCTCAGGAAGGACAGCCTCCAACAACTTCTTCCACCTCTGTTTCCACAGCCTATATTCAGCTGGGGAAAGGAGGCAGGCAAATAACTCTTTCAAGTTGTGGGACACCATCTCGTTCGCGGAGAAGGTGGCCTTTAACAAGCCCTTAAAATATTCACTTCTCCTGCCGAACTCTTTCTGAGCTTTACACAGCTCCCTCTTCGTCTGGAAGGAGAAGGGCTCCCATTCTCGGTACCTCCCTCCCCTTCCTCTAAAACTGACTGGTGCGGCAAAGGGAATGACAACCTGTTCCAGGTTCTGGTCCCCAGGCCTGTCACTTCCGGTTCCCGAAGCGTGGGAACCGGATGGAGAGGCGTGGGAACCGGAAGGAGGGGCGTGGGAACCGGAAGGGGAGGCGTGGGAACCGGGAGGAGGGGCGTGGGAACCAGAAGCCGGAAGAGGCGGGGCTGGAGGACCGACTGAGGGGGAGGGTTGGAGGCAGGAGCAGCGGCCAGAAGGGGTGGGGTTTTGGGAGGTTACACTTGGGGACACACCCCCGAGGAGGAGGAACAACCCAAGGGGAAATGGGAGGAGTCAGGGTAGGATGGAAGGGAGGGGCTAAGGAGGAAGGGGTTGGTCGTTGAGGGAAGGAAGGGGTTCTAGGAAGAAGGAGCACAAGGGAGGGGTTCGACCATGCGGTCCCCGCCATCTTGTGTCCTTTGGGGGCCATTTTGAGGGTCAGGCAGGGTATGGGGAGACATAGGGGAACACTAGGGATAAGGGAAAATAGGGGATCCATGGTTCTGGGAAAGTAAGTGGGAATCATTAACTTTATCAAACTGGGGATTTGCAACTTGGAAAGGGGATAACTTGGGATTGTCAACTGGGGAAGTAGGGGAACGGGTAAGGGCTCCGACAGCTTGGCCAGGGCTACCGGGGCAAGGGTTCTGAGGGAGGCTTGGGGAGCCAGGGAGACTGCTGCCGACTTCGGAGCCCTGCGTTT
>NC_031799.1:13129913-13132864 GCF_001522545.3 Parus major
TTTCCCGGACCAGTTGGTGGGGAGGGGGCATTTCCCTGGGGAAATCCCCATTTGGAGTTTTCCTTCCTAATTTGCCCTAAACTAGGACATGATGAAATGAAGATTTTAAGACGATCAAGGCAATCTAAAAGATACCAGATGGTTTTGGTTTTCTAATTATGAAGTGCAACTTCTTGCACAGTGCAGCTTCTCAAGTCGCTACTTGGAGACCTCTTCCAGGCAATCCCATCCAGAGCCCAGAGAGAAATAAGAGTGCCAGTGTTTCTCCATTCCTGCTTTTCCAAGGGACCCAGCACATCACCCCCTCCATGAACCCAAGGCAAGACACACAAGTTCCATAATGTTGGTTTTTTGGGTCTAAAAAACACAGACTGCATGGATTGACATACAGGAAATACAATAAATTTATAAAGATATATAGAAACACAGGTCACCTAGAACACCTGTGAAAAGGCACCATCAGACAAATGGCACCTGCAACAGGCAGAAGTTAGGGGTCTGCACCCATGGTCTTGTACAGCTGGGTGAGCTCTGCCACAGAGATCTCTGGTGACAGGTTGCAACTGTTGTTGAACTTGTTGGCTTGGACATTCTTGATCCCTCCTGGGCATTCTCCTCACTCTGCTTTGCCATTAGTTTTACTCTAATCTTTGCTGGCCAAACAGGAATTAAGTGTGGGTTTCTGTTGATGCTTCTTCGTCTCCCTGAATCCTCCTGTAGAAATAGATTGCCAAGAAAACTCCTCAGATATGAGATAAAAACACAGGACTGCATGGAGGTTTCTGTAGAGCACTGCAAGAAGCTGCCTTGCCACTCCAGCATTTTGCAAGTACTTCAATGCCCACAGCAGTAGTAAATAACTCAAGGGAAAGGCCAACTCACGTGTCTCTCTTCAGAAGCTGACCCATGACTATGTACCCAACCACTCCTGCAAGCAGCAGTACAGCTGAAACTACTACAGACGCTAGGATATAGTTCTTATTGAGTTCCCACTGTCCAGCAGTCTTGGCTTTTTGCACAGTAGCTGACCCTGGAAGGAGAAAAGACAATGCAAGAGACAATGTTTGTACTCTGCACTAGGGATAATCTCACAGTGTGCTTCAGATGCCCAAGGATTGTTGTCTTCAGAGATTGGTTCCTCTGGCTCTGGTGTCATAGCACCAGGGATCAAGGGAGATCCCATAAAGGTCTCATGGAGAGAGCCCAGTGTGTATCAGGGAGCAGCACTGGCCCTGTCTGCTCCTCCAAGCTACAAGCCAGGACTGTGTGCCAGGCACCTGCAATTCATNGGACGGCAGCCACAATACCAATGGGGCCTCGAGTGAGGGATGAAAGGCAGGGAACATACTAGAACAATGGGTTGGGTTTACAATAACAGACAGGGCTTGGGGCAGGCTGAGGGTGATGGACAGGGAAGGTTTGGGAATACAGGGAAGGGTTTACAAAATTGACATGGGGCAATACCATTGCATCAACCATAGGGGGATAACAGGAACAAACCATAAAACCTAACAATAAAATAAACCGGCTGCAACACTAAAGGAATATCGTGCCTAAAGCAGGATGTTTGTTTGTTTTGCATTTTGCTGTTCTGCTATTTTGTTCTGACCTTTTAGGTACAGAGGTGCCCTTTGACATTATTAGTGGGAAAGAAAATGCATGCAGAAAACAGGCAAGAGGCCTGGTGGCTTTCTGGCCTCTCAAGAGGACCCTTTCTTTTCTCAAGAAACCTTGTTTCATGTCTTTGGGTCTGTAAATAAACTCATTACATGAATGTCAAAAGTCAGTGTACCAGGCATCCAGTTTTGTTTTGTATCTTTATGTGTATAAGAGGATGGAGTGCACCCTCAGCATGTGGATGACACCAAGTTGAGTGGGAATGTTGATCTGCTGGGGAGCTGGAAGGTTCTGCAGAGGGATCTAGACAAGCTGCATCAATGGGCCACAGCCAGTGGTAAAAGATTTAAAAAGGTATTCCAAGGGAATTCCAGGTCCCCAGGCAGTACCGCAGGTTGGAGGCAGAGTAGTTGGAAAGATGCCCATCAGAAAAGGACTTGGGTTAACAGCAGCAGAACGTGAGCCAGACTGTGCCCAGGTGGCCAAGAAGGGCAGTGAAACCTGGGTTGGAGCAGCAATAGTCTGGCCAAATTACCAAAGCAGTGGTCATTCATCCCCCTGTGCTGTCAAGAGTTCAGAAGCTTCAAGGTTCCCTTTTTCCCTCTGGAGGCTTTCAGAAATTCTGAAATAAAACTAGACAACAGCTAATTTTCTGCAAGGAAAAGGAATTCAATTAAAAAAGGAAAAGTAGATGTAAATTACAGAAGGAAATGATATTGTGAAGCAAATGACCACTGCCTCTGTAAGTGCTGATACCAAAAGGAATGGCAGAAGGCTCTTGTGCATCATAGTGGAGAGCAGCTTTTATGTTCTGGGGGTACTTACAGATAAACCAGCATTCAGAAAAGACTGAATCCATGCATCCTCCTTCCATTTTCAGCAATCAGAGAAGATTTGCAAGAACACTATCCCCAGGAAGAAACCTCAAATACTGTGAAACTATTGAAACAATGAAAGGATTTTTGAATCGGGCATCAGAGCCTTCCCAGAGAGGGAAGTCAACCCTCATAGTCCCGCATAGTCAGCTTTTACAAAGTTGTAAACATTTTCTGTCTTTCTGCAAATTGATGTGTCCTGGGGTGACTTTATGATACTGGTATCCCCAGTCATCTGGTTTATGTTATATATTAAGTTCTGCATCTTTAAGACTGGCTTTGAGAGCACGAGAGGGAGAAGAAGAAGCGCACAGTTTGTGTTAGAGAAAAACATCACTCCCACACATCCCGCGCCTGGACTGTGGTGTCTGCAGCACGGACAGACAGCGGGACAGAGCTTCTCTCTGGCTTTTAGTTAGTTTTAGCTAGCTGAGGCAGAGGAGTTCCCTGGACCTTTGT
>NC_031799.1:13135199-13144747 GCF_001522545.3 Parus major
TGGTACAACTGCAGCAGCAGCAGCAGCAGCAGGAGGTGCCCCTGGTAATCATCTGGAACCACAACTGAGAGCAGACACTGTGCTCAACCATCTCTGTGGCTCACGCTAGGAGGTGTGAAATGGAATGTCCCTGCAGCAAAACTCTGACAGAGCGCTTCTGGCTGTCCAGGATGTAGCGCTTCCATAAAGAGAGCAGAAGCTCAGCTTCCCAGGTCCCAGGTTTAACTGAGTGGGATACACTAACCAGATGCAGATTTCACCAATGCTCTTAGAAGCCCTCTTGGAACCACAGGTATCTTCTGGTAATCCTTCCCTATTAGATTTATAAAAGAGTATTTAGATACAAAGGTACATTTTTCATGAATAGCACAAGGAAAAGGAGTGCTTATTCAACTGACTACTCACGTTTGAGATACCAGCTTGGAATCAGCATGGAATTTACTTCAGGAGCTGGAGGTGAATCCTCTCTGTCCTCAACTAGAAGCAAACACCCACAAGAAGTTACCATCAGATGCACTGCCCTCATGGTCACACCTCAAGACCTGAATGTGGAAGGTACTGACAGGGCATGCACAGGCAGGCCTGCATTCTCACAGCTGCAGGGAGGTCTGGCTGCCCTTGGAACACAGCTGGCAGCTCTCACATGAAGTGAAAAACCATGGCGTGCCCACAGGACCCATGGGCAGGTCAGCACTGGAGCTTGGCCAGGAGGCTGGATAATCAGAGCTCGGGGTGGATGACCAGTGCTGAGTGACTGATGACTCAGTGCCGAGGTTCTGGGCCAAAACTGCCCCTCCCCACCTCCCTGCTCCTTAGGAACCTTTCTTCATGCTGCACCCTGAAGCAGCTGCAGCCCCTCATACCTCCCCTGGTGAGTCTGCCCCACTGCCCACACCATAGTGGCTTCAGCCACTACCCTCAGCCAAGCCCTGGCCCCACTGCTGCCAGCCAGGGCTATGTGCTGGCCCCTGCCTGCCTACCTGCTCCCTGCTCAGGCATTGGAGCACTCTGGGTGTTCTGGGCTTGCAGGGCTAGGAGAAAGAGGAGCAGGAGGTAGCGGGTCAGGACCATGACCCTGCCTGCTTGCAACATTCTGCCTCCACTGTCACTGCTGCTGCTGCAGTGTTGCCCAGAGTTGCACTGAAGAGCCGAGTGGGGCTCTGTGACCTCATAACAACGTGGTGTCTGTGAACTCCCCAATGGATGCCCGTGTTGCCGGTCAATTCTGACAGCTTTTCTCTATTGATTTTCATTATTCTGCACAGGCCTGGATAGAGCACAAGTAGAGAAGGGTGGATGTATTCTGGGAGGTGCACGGGAATGCAGAGGCACTCATGTCTTATTCCTCAGAAATCCTCATCAAAAGCCTCATATGAAGGCGCCATTAAAAAACCCAATTGCAAGTGCCTTTCTTTGGCACTACACGTTTGTCTAGACAGCATTCTGGCAAGAAGCCTGCTTTTCCCAATACTTCTGCATAATTCCCAATACTTCAGCTTCATGACCTCTGCAGGCAGCACTGCTTCCCTCCACTACTATCATGCAAAGGTGGGTGTGCAGTGCTCAGGCTTCTCGCAGGTGAGCCAGGTTTTGTTCCATTTTCTCTTCCAATCTTGATTAAAGCTGTCTCAAAGAGCCTTGCTAACTCCTAAGCACAAAGATCCTTTTTCCCTTTGAGGCAGGGAAATGTTCCATGTGCCACCATCAGGCCTGGTGTCCTGTAGAGCAACCCACAGAAAAAGCCCCACACTTTACTGGGAAGACCAGGGTGACAGGTATTCAACTCTAGAACCTTCCTGTGTCTGGTTCATGGCAAGTGGAAGAAGTTAATAGTTTGTGTGCCCCAGATCTCTCAGCAGTTCTCCAGAGGTCCTGACCTCCCTCTTGCTTGTCCTTGGACACCATGAGGTACTGCCATGGACACAAAGGTGTCAGTTCCCGCAGGTAAGAGTTAACACGAGTGGCTTTTTAGCTGAGCAGGAAGCTGAGAGCTTCTTCCAGGAAGGAAATACTCATGGACTTATGTGTGCCGGCCACCCCAGGCTCAGAATCTCTGCAAGGCCTTAGAGAGCACCTTTGGTATAAATGCCCAGGAAGCATCTGTTAAACCCCAGGTGTTTATAGCCACAAGCACAGAGGCATTGACATCTTTCCACCTCCGGGCTGTTTTCCAAGGCTCATAAGCAGTCTCCAGCTGACAAGCTGCATAAACTTGGCCAATACCAACCTCTGGAATCAATCACAGAATGCTTCCCACCTTGAAGGCCGCAGTGTGTAACGAGCATAGGGCTCTACCTGGCTGGAGGGTCTTTTGGTCACATCTCCTACCCAGAACTCAGGCAGGCTGCCCAGTTGCCTCGGTGTTGGGTCTGGGCACCATTCCTCCCCAAGGGGAGGCACCTATCAACACTGCTTGTCTGTGTTCCTTAACTCCCTACACACCCAGTCTCTCTCTTAATGCACACCACGGCATTGTGCTACTTGGCAGCTCATTGCCACTGTCCCCAGACTGCCTGTGGTGCTCCTGAAGCTGCCTGCTGCGTGTGGCATGGCAGGACAACACTGCCTGCAGCCAGCGGGTGCCTTGGCCCCTCTGCCACCATTTCCCACGGAGCCATGAGGGGTGGACACGGGGATGTGGGGCTGTGCCAGCCCTGCCGGCCTCGCTTCTTGGGCCACAGCTGCTTCCACTGGCTTGCAGCAGCCATGTCAGCTCCCTCAGAAGCAGCTGAGGCATTTTAGAAATTGCACTGCAGGGCATGACCCTGTGTGTGTTGCTCAGCTCTCAGTTCATATCTGCATATGCAGGGCTGCACGTGTGGATGTCTGTATGACAAGAGTTAGTGGGGCTTGATTCAAAGGTTGAGGCAAAGCTCTCTTCTGGAAAGAGCCTTGGGCTGCCCTCTCAGGAGGTGGAAATCTCGGAGGCTGCTGAGAGGCCCATGAGAGACAGCCCAGAGGTGGAGCTGAAGCTGCTGTAGAGAGGAAAGGGACAAGAGTGAGCAGCTCAGTGGTTCCTCTTCACCACTTCTAGGGGAATATGTTATAAGTAAACTAGTTGTTGTAATATATTGATTAATTGTTATTGCTGGGTTATAAGTGAATAATCATTCAATATAAAATGTTCCTAATTAATATTTGTGGTTAGAAAGTATGGGTTCTTGTGGGTTTATAAAGTAAATGGGTGAGGTCCGGTGATTGGTGTTGGGGCACTCAAGTGGAGAGGGTGGTGACGCAGGGCTCGTGGGGTATTGCGTGGTGTTAGGAAATGTTCTGCTAAAAGAAAACTCAAGAACATGACCTCCCAGGAGTGACATCTGTGCTGGAAAGAACCATTGGTGGAGAAGATAACCAATCATCGATGCCCCAGAGGAATGATTGGTCAGGAGTGAACCCCGTTAAGAACTAATGAGAGCCCTGGAAATGGGCCAGTCAGAGAGTGGATTGTAAACAGACCAATCCTAGATGGTGGGGGTCTATAAAAGGGGCAACAGGACTTCACTTGGAGTCCTTCCGCAGTGTCTGATCTAAGGGAGAGTGTTTTGCATTGCTGTAGTGGAGTCCAAACTTATCCTGGTCTCTTGCTTCTCGGTGTTTTTCTGCAGTTTGTTTAAGAAAGGGTTCGACTTTGCTTTTCATCCTAAATCCAAGCTCATTTATAAAAATTTCTGGGGACTCATCTGGGATTATCACGCCTAGAAGTGGTTCTGGCATAGGACAGCTATGGGTGTGCGTACATTTCTTTTACCCCTGGACTACATTGAGACTGTGGAAGGGACAGGTGATAATACCTGAAGACCGGCAGAGGCATAGAAACCCGGACGGGTAGGACCCCCCTTTAGAGGGAGCAAGGCCCACAACGCACAGGTTGGTGTCGTGGGTTGGGTTTGAGGTGAAGGGCGTACGCAGCGAGTGAGTGTAAGTGAGATGAGGGCTGTTAATACAGACTCCCGAAGCATGTGGGTACCTCCTACTACTGCATTTCTAGACTCCTGCAAGGGGGCCAGCCAGGAACAAAGGGAAGTGATTGGAAATTGAGGGAGTGGACCTCAGGGACCCCCAGGCTCCTGAGTTGGAAATCCCATGAGAGGATTTGTAGGGAGCTAGTGGAGATGGGAAGTACCAGAGCTTACACTGCTCTTGTGCAGGCTCCCATCCTCCCAAAAGGAGGCTCACGAGGTGGGTTTGGTCACAACCAGGACCTTTACCCCCTGAGCTAGAAACCCCAGGGAGGGAGTTGGTAAGGGGAAGGTTCCTTCCGAACTAGGAACCAAAAAAGGGGTTCATAGGAGGGGACTGGAGGAAGGACTGGGAGATCAAATCCTTCCTGCGAGGGGGTGATTCCCTGGAGGCAAATCAAAGGATGAATTTTGTGTCTGGGGAATTAGGACCCCAGAGGTGGGAAGGATAGTCGTAACAGGGGACTGCTGACATACGGTGGCCTCCGGATGAGAGAATGCCTCTTCTAGACAGGGGAAGGGGAGGGTGCCCACTCTGGGGTGTTGATTCCCTGTAAACAGACCAAAGAAAAGGTTTTCTGTCCAGGGAATTAGGACCCTAAGCTAGGAACCCCAAGGAGAGGGGGTTCATAGTGGGACAAGCTGGAGCAACAGAGTCCACACCTTGCAGCATGGAGACTTCAGGAAAGGCTGTGAGATGGTCCTCCTAGGACCTAGGACCACTAGGAGGAGTAGAACCTGTCGTGGTAGGGACCAAGTTCCATTTATAGTTTGGAGAATTCCTATATAATTTAATGTTTTATTTATAGTTTGTTTGGAGGCTTTCTAATTTGGTTATAACTAAAAAAAATTATAGTTTCTTTGGAACTTGATGTTATTTGCTTGTTACTTGGTGTTGATTTGGAATGTGCTGGTATTTAATTTTGGAATTTTGGATGCTTCAGTGATGATTTGCTGTTAGTTTGGGATTTTAAATTTACTTTGTGAAACTGCAGAATCTTGGGGAGTGTGGTTCTGGGGTAAGGACTAGCCGGAAGTCCCCAGATCACTCCTTAAGAAGTAATGGTTCTTTGTGTATGGTGGTACTGCCATCTTAGATTGTAGAGGGACAGTGGAATTTTACCATTTTGGACTTAAAGTGGAGTGTCAATTTTAGGTTGAGTAGTCTGCTGTTTTGTGTTGCCCGAATTGTTTGGGTGCTGCTTCGTTGTCTGCCATTTTGTTCTAGTTAGCCACCATCTTTATTTTATTTCTCCCACAACTATTCCAATTGACCAGCATATTTATTTCTGTTTCCCATCCTATTTTAATTACATTTCAATCATCTGTCATTTTGGTTTTGACCACCATATTTATTTTTGTTTCCCACACTATTCTAATTGCCATTTTAATTGTTGGCCATTTTGTTTCTGACCACCATATTTATTTTTGTTTCCCACATTGTTCTAATTACTTTCAATTGTCCATTGCTCTATTTTTGATAACCATATTTACTTTGGTCACCCATACGTCTATAAAAATAATTATTTCAATTGTCAGCCATTATACTTTTGAATATTGTAAGTAATCTCTTTTCCTACACTATTACCCTTATTTCAGAGAATAATCATCTGCTGTTTATATTCCAGTTGTTAGGTTATAAACATTCAGTTGCATTTATTGTTTAAGTTGCTGTGGTAATTTCTAATGTGGTTTTCTTTAAACGGGTATTTTGAATGTTCTCTTTATTCCTCTTTAAGTGTTTCCTTATTTAGTTTTCCTATTAAGTTCAGATATAAGTAGGTCTTAATACCTTTCAATTTGGTATTATATTCATTATTATTTCTGTATTTTGTTATATTAATTGAAAGTAATAGTTTAGTTTAAAGCAATAGAAGACAGTAAGGGACAGTGTGTAGGAAAAAGTAAGGGTCAGAAAGGGAAAAGAAAGAGCACCCCAAAGGAGATAACCCCTAATGGTCCCCTGGGAGAAATGTTGAACAGGTGGGAAGATGAGAATATGTTAAAGGACCTAGATAAAATAAAAATGATAAGTTATTCCACTGAAATATGGCCAGTGGAAAGCATTTCAGAGGGCCTTGTCTATTGGCCTTGGTATGGCTCCAAGGAAAAATTGTTATGCTTGGCATTAAATCAATATCTGAGATTAAGAGAGGCTCCAGATGAAGAAGAAGCAAAATATGTGGCTTGTTGGCTCAAGAAAGCTGAAAAAGAGAAAAGTGTGAAGGTATTTAAGATGTCTAAAGAGTCCAGTCAGGAGGAAGGAGGGAAGGTTGAGAAGAAGAGTGACCCTCTAGATAATCTCCTGTAACTCCTCCTCCAACTCTGCCCATTCTCGATCATCCTCCTCCTCTACCGCTAATATCCTCAGCCCAACTTATACCCTCAACACCTTACCCTGTCTTGCCCCCATCTTCCCCCAAATCCCCATCCATACCCTTATATCCTCCTCCTGAATCTGCCTTTCCTATCACCCCCACGAATCCCAACCCTCCTTCCATTTCCCCAATGCCACATACATCCTCCTCAGAACCACCTTTGGGACTTTAGGTTCCCTCAGCTTCCTCTGCATCTCCTCCAATTATTTCAGCAATCTTAGCCAGGTCTTCAAACCCCTACCTAACTCATCAAGAGTATTCCTGTGCCCAGTACCCTCCAGAATATCCCTTTCTATTTCTCCCCTATATCTCAATGTGTTGAAGAAAGGATGAGGTTAAAAGAAAGAATAGGGACAGAACTGGAAAGTGTGGGTGCACTGGACCCACAAGGGATAGAGGGGACATATGGTTGTAAAAAACAGAGTGAGACTCTAAAAGGCCACGGGTAAAATACTAGATTCCAAGCTGAAAAAAATAGTAAAGAAAAAAGATCTGAAAGGATGTTTCCTTTGAGAGAGGTATCTATGGGGGGCACTAGAGCGGGATAGGGTTTGTAAATGCCCCACTGACTGCTTCTGAGAAATTAAAAAAAAAAAAAATCTGTTGGAAGATCCAATTGGGATATGTTGGAGTCTAAGACACAGAGTGTGTGCCCTTGTTTCTGATGTTTAGCTCTGAGATCCAGAAAAACACTGAATTTCATACAATATTAAATTTATGAGCATGTTTTCATGGTGATACATGAAAACAACTGTTAAAGTTAGATAAAAAAGCTAAAAGTGTAAGTATGTAGATTAAAGAGTTTTCTTAAGTCACTGGGTGAAAAAGTTAAAGTTCAGAGTTTAAAATAGTTTAGAAAGCAGAAGGCAAGATGGAGGATTTAGACTGTTGTTTCTTTTCCTTCTTCTTTCTTCTTCATGTTCTTCTTCTAGAGGTTTTTGGGCAATAGTAGGTGACTGAGTAGAAGATTCCGCAGTGCAGCACACAGGTGTTGGGTAATTGAGTCATTAAGAAAAATAATATACATGTCTATTGTTAATTGGATAAGAATGAGTATAAAGATAGAAAAATTGCATAGTTTAGGACCATTTTGTGCTTTCAAAGGCAAAGTGAGCCACAAAGTGAGCCACAAGAAATGAGCCAGATTGCAGTGAATTTAACTTGTGCAGATAGTCTGGAGAGACCTGCCAAGTATATGATAAAATCCTAATAAACATGAGAAACAAGATCTGAACAGGCTTTAGAGTTTTTGTCCTGATCCGGAAGACTCTGATAAGTGGGACACCCTGTGAGGGAATATCCCCAAAAAGCTCAAGTCAGAGGAGACTAAGAAATCCAAGAGTGAAAAAAAAGTACAGAAGAAGTACAGCAGAATCAAGAGAGATAAAAAAGAAATAAAAAAGAATTATTAAAAAAGTTACAGGGATATCTAACCAACTGTATCAGTTTTGGGGTCCCAGTGTATATACCTGGGAAGAGTTAAATTTGATACCGGGTATACTTTTCTCCCCAGAGGAGAATCAATTAATTTGTGGGGCTGCAATGAGGATTTGGGAAAGGGAGAATCAAACTGGTCTCAGGGGAGAGGAAAAAGCACCCAATAACCAGCCAGGATGGGATCCCAATGAGGAAGAAGGACAGAGGAATATGAGTGACTATAGAACACTGATGATACGAGGAATACGAGAGGCAGTCCCAAGGGCAAATAATGCGAAATTAGTGTTTGACAGTCACCAAGAAAAGGACAAGACATCTAGTGATGGCTCAAAAGACTAAAAAGAAATTTCCAGTTATACTCTAGCATTGATCTGAAAAGTCCAGAAGGACAAGTGTTGGTAAGAATAGAGTTTGTAACTAAATCCTGGGTAGATAACAGAAGAAAATTGGAAAAATTGGACAATTGGTAGGAGAAGGGCTTTAATGAGTTATTGAGGGAGGTGCAAAAAGTATGTTTAAGAAGCGAGGAGGAGAAAACCAAGGCAAAGGCTAAAATCATGATAGTGGTGGCAAAAGAAACTATAGGAGTTGATAAAAATGAGCCAGTGAAGGAGGAGGAAGTGGAATTGAAAAGATGGGCAGAGGGGAAGAAAGAACGAGATGGAGAGAGAAAATCCCAGTGGGTCAATGTGGTTTGTTTTTACTGTAATGAAAGAGGTTATTACCAAGAGGTTTTGTAAGATGAGACAGCAAGATGAAAGTATAGCAAAAGAACAGGATACCTTGGAAAAAATTTTGAGAGGGGATGATTAGCAATGTCAGGGGCTCTACGCTCTTGAGGGATGGAATTGAATATCAAAGGGAGCCCTTGGTAGAATTGGAAATTGGCCCTCGGAGTGAAGAATATTAATTTTTAGTCTGGGGCGGACTGATGAAGTATTTCTGAGATTCCATGAGGGTATAAATTAAGAAATCACAGATGTAAGGTAAACAATGCTGAAAATAATCCATTTGAAGTATTTATTATAGAAAAGGTGAAGGTAAAAGAGAGTTTCCAGGAAGAGTGTGCAGATTTGTTGTACATGCTGGAAATAGGGTGCAATCTCTTAGGCCAGGACTTACGGTACCAGAGGGAGGATGTATGGTAGCCAAGATGTTGGTATTGAGAGAAGAAGATGAAAAATAAATAAATCCCAAGGTGTGGGTGGAAAAAGGGCATCAGGGGTTATTAATCCCCATAGAGATTAAAATGAAACCTGACATACCACCCAGCAGGGTGAGACAATATCCAATATCAGCAGATGGAAGATGAGGGTTGAGTACAGTAATTAAAGACTTAATCAAAGGGGGAATATTAGAACCATGTATGTCACCACATAATACACCAACTTTACCGGTCAGAAAACCTGATGGTACATACAGGTTAGTTCAAGATTTGAGAGAAGTTCATAAGCTGTTACCAGGTACCCAGTAGTGACTAATCTGTATAATTTGTTAAATAAAGTACTTGCATAGTTCAGTGTCATCGATCTGAAGGACGCCTTTTGGTCCTGTCCCTTAGAGAAAGAAAGCAGGAAGTGGTTTGCATTTGAATGGGCAGATGAGGAAACAGGGCAGAAACAACAATTGCAGTGGACCCGGTTACCCCAGGGATTTAGAGAATCCTCCAATTTAATTGGTTAAGCCTTAGAGGAACTAGTGAAGCGGTTTATGTACATGTCGTGGTTTAAAACCAATAACTAAGAAAATTACTTATTTCTTGCTGTGAGATATG
>NC_031799.1:13145987-13166334 GCF_001522545.3 Parus major
ATCAGCACTTCTAACTTCCCCTCTTTCCTCAGCTTTGCTTTAAAGGTAAAGCTACCCCATGACAGTACAGTAAAACACAAGTCCTACAGTATGTAGATGATTTATTGGTTTCAGGGAAATTGAAGGAAGAGGTCCAAAAGATGACAGTTAGTTTACTAAATTTCTTAGAGGAAACGATCTAATAGTGTCAAAGAAGGAATTACAGTTTGTAGAACCCGAACTGAAATATTTAGGGCATTTAATTGAAAAAGGATATAAAAAGTTAGATCTGAGCCAAGTTCAAGGGATATTATCATTATTGGCACCGAAGACCAAAACGGACACAAGGAAATTATTAGGGCTAATTGGATATTGTAAATTGTGGATAGAAGGTCATACTAAGTTAGTTAAATTCCTATATGATAAATTGGTAGGGGATGAACTTATCACTTGGAGTGATGACGATGAAGAAGAGTTGATAGAATTGAAAGAAAAATTGGCTAGCGCCCCAATATTAAGCTTACCTGATTTAAATCGATTACTTGAACTATTTGTTAATGTTGAAGAAGGAATAGCCTATGGTGTTCTGGTGCAGGAGTGGTGTGGGGTCAAGAAGCCTGTAGCTCATGTGTCTAAATGATTGGATCCTGTGGTTAGAGGATGGCTGTCTCCAAGCCATAGCTGCGACAGCAGCCCTCATAGAAGAGAGCTATAAACATCTGGAAAAATCAAAGTGTACACCCCACATGATTTGAAAGCAATTATAAGCAAAAGGGCAAGTCACTGGATATCAGATAGTGGACTCTTAAAATATTAATTAATTTTAAATAATAGTGAAAACTTGGAATTGGTTATTACAAAAATTCAGAATCCATCACAGTTTTTATATGAAGACCAATAGAAGAGGAGTTAGAGCACTGATGCCTGGAGATCAATGATTTACAAACCAAGGTCAGAGAAGACCTTCTGGAACATCCATTAACGGAAGGGGAAATTTTGTCTGTGGACGGTTCATCCAGAGTAGTAAATGGAAAAAGAATGTCAGGATATGCCATTATTGATGGACATAACATGACTGTTACAGAGAAAGGAAAGCTCCCTGATAGCTGACCTGCACAGTGCTGAGAGATCTACACACTGTTAAAAGGATTGAAATGTCTTAATCAAAAGAGCAGAAACTCTCTCTCTCTATCTATCTATCTATCTATCTATCTATCTATCTATCTATATGTATCTATCTATGCATACGCTAAATACGCTTATGGGGTGGTACACATCTTTGGAAAAATTTGGACTGAAAGGGGGTTCATAAGCTCAAAGGGAAAAACATTGATTCATGAGGGTTTAATTAAAGCTGTGCTGGAAGCTATAATGGGACTGAAGGAAATAGCAGTAGTACATGTAAAAGGACAACTGAAAGGAGATTCAGTGAGAATAAGAGGAAATAACTTAGCTGACCAAGTAGCAAAGGCGGTCACTTTAGAAAACACTGGCAAGACACTACAGTTGGTAGAAGTGGGGAATAAGAATGAAAGAGATAAAGAAGACAAGGGAGTTCTGATAGTCAATGAAGGAGAGCAAGAAGAATTGCAAAAGCATGGTGCTATTAAAAATTAAAAGGGGAATGGAGGATGCTGGATGGGAGGCAAGTATTAAACAAAACACTAGCTCTAAAGGTGTTAGAGAGCCTCCATGCCTCAACTCAGTAGGAAACCCAGGCATTATATGATCACTTTATATGATCACTTATGTCTGTATTGGAGTAGTTGAGGTCATCAAGGCTGTAACTCGGGAATGTATGATCTGCCAGCAGGTAAATAAAAAGGTAATGTGGAAATTTCCTCAAGGGGGAAGAGAATTGGCTAGAAGACCTTTCCAAATCATACAGATAGATTATACTGAACTTCCCCGGTACAAAGATTCAAATATCTATTGGTTATAATTGACCATCTAAGTCATTGGGTTGAAGCATACCCAACAACCAAGGTGACAGCGGAGGTACTTAGTAAATTCCTTTTGGAACAAATTATACCAAGGTATGGACTAGTAAATATGATTGATTCAGATAGAGGTCCACATTTCACATCAAAAATCCTCCATCAAATAACAACAATCCTAAATATTGATTGGAGACTCCATACCCCCTGGAAGCCACAAAGTTCTGGACGGGTTGAGAGAGTAAATCAAACACTAAAAATAGCCCTCACAAAATTAACAGAGGAGACAAAAATGAATTGGTTTAAGTGTCTTCCTCTTGCCTTAATGAGGGTAAAAACAAAACTGAGAGAGGATTTGGGGGTTTCCCTCTACGAGATGATGTTTGGTTTACCTTTTCTGACCACTCTGGGTAACATTGGGACATATGAAGAGGGAGAACAAAGTGTAAAGAAATACATACCAACTGTGGCTAACACCTTGGAAGAATTAAGGGAGAAAGGATATCTCCCTCAAACTACTCCCATTGATTTAAAAATATATAAATTTAAATCCAGAGATTGGGTCCGAATTAAAACACGGAGAGAACAACCATTAACTTCAAGATGGGAAAGTCCCTTTCAAGTTCTATTAACCACTGAAACAGCGATTCAAACACACGAAAAGGGATGGATGCATGTCACCAGAGTAAAAGGACTGGTCCCTGCTCCTAAGGAATCAGCTTTGTCTCCCATAGAATGGACAACAACAGAAGTATCAGACACCAAGCTCATTTTAAGGAAGAAGTGTCCAAATGAACCTCCTGGGAACATGAAATAACAAGAGTTTGTTTCAAAAAGTTCCAACTATGAGCCTTAATAATTATTTAACTGTATTTAAAAACTTAAACCTTGTAGAATGTACTAAAATTGTCCTAGTTTAGGGCAAATTTGGGAGAGAACCTCCAAATGGGGTTCCCCCAAAAAACAGAATTCAAATAGCCCCTCCCCCCAGCTGGTTCGGGAAAAAGAGATTTCCTTGGAGAGAAGTGGAAAAAACTGTTTATTTAACAGAAATTGAATAATATTAAACAATAAAACCTCTCACTGTTTGATGAGATGGCAAATCCAGGAAGAAAAGTCCTTTCCACGTGGTGTAGCTCGGCTCGCTCAGGTTCTTATCAGTCCCTCCGGCGCTGGAAAGTGCCGAGGCCCAAGCACCTGTGGGCCACAGGCGTGAGCTCCCGGGGTTTGGTTGGGTGCTTTTCAGTCCAGAGCAGGCTTGCACAGCTCCAAAAAAAGGTAAAAAGTTCAGGGAACTTCTCTGCCTCAGCTGGCTAAAAACTAACTAACCATAAAAGAGAAGCTCTGTCCCGCTGTCTGTCCGTGCTGCAGACACCATAGTCCAGGAGCAAGATGCGGGGTAGTGATGTTTTTGTTCAACACAAACTACATGTTTCTTCTACCCCCACTTCGCTCTCAGAGCCAGTCTTAAAGGTGCAGAACTTAATATGTAACATAAACCAGGTGATTGGGGATACCAGTATCATAAAGTCACCCCAGGACAAAAATGTATTAAGTTTTAACTGTATATAATCTATTTAAAGAATTGTTTAGGAATGGGGTTTTAACTGTATATTGTTTATTTAAGAGACTGTCTAACTTATTAGAATGTATAAGGTTGAAGGTTTATTGTTAAGCTCTGGTATTTCTTGTTGCAGATCAAAAGATCCTAGGAAGCAAAAAGAGGCATTCTCCTACACATCTAGCAATCAGGCTCTAAAAGAATCAAGCAAGTTGATACAAAAGGCGAAAAAATGAGCTTCTGCAACAAGAAGTAGTAGACAGTAAGGAATGCAAAAGAAGGGAGGCAAAAACAGATCAGGATCCCACAAAGAGAGTCACAGGTGAGAAAGTGAGATATGGGTGGGAAAGTGCCCTGTACTGGACTCCCACTGATGTTTCTCTTCTTACAAGTAATGATCCTGACAGGAGAAGCAGCTCCTTGTGATAAGTGCTACTACCCTATATATGCAGGAGCCTCTCAGACCTGAATCCCAATTGTATCAGCTTTTCAGAATTAACTACTTGTAACGAGGATGGAAAAATTTATTGGCTGTCCGGAAATGTAGGGAACTTTAAACAAAAACTGTTGGGGGAATGCCCTATGAAAGAGAAGTGGATTTGTTCAGAGAAAAAGCCTATTGCAAGTGGTGCTGTCAAAGGGGTTTATAAGCTTGACTGGATCAAAGAAAAATAGGTGAAAGGGATAATTAAGCAGGGACCTGGGATAAAGGTACTAGGAGGGAAAAACCTAATCTTGGACTTGGCAGAGAGAGTAAGTCATGAATTTAACATTACTAACTATTGGATTTGTGATGACACCCAAATGGCTGAAATCTGGCAACAGGAAGCAATTCCTTTGAGTCCACAGAATTTACTAAGGATATTAGGAAAAGGAGAATCCACACAAGAGAAAAGACCATAAGGGGAAGTATCGAGCTTGTGATCTGATGCCACTGGTGAGGAGTGTTTATGGAAAAGAGGCCCTAAATTCACCTTTTATGTAGGTGAGCTACCTTGTAAACCATATCTAGTAACGAATTATACCCATAAATGATGGATTCCCCAAGCCTCATATTTGTACTGGGCAAAGGATCAAAGAAAGAGATGTTCCTACATTGAGCAAGAGAAATTATATGAGTGTATACACGGAGACTAATCCATTTCAAGGAGAAAAGAGATTGTCAACATTCTGGCATAGAATTGGTGTAGACACTATAGAGCCTCCAGGGTTTGGGAAGGCCCTAAATGGTCTCTACTGGATCTGTGGGAGACCAGCTTATGTTACACTCCCAAAGAATTGGGCAGGGAGTGGCACACTAGGCATAATCAAACCCTCTTAGTTCTTGCTTCCCTGGACAGAAGAAAAACATTTAGGGGTACCTTTGTATGATGAATTAAAAAGAAAAAGGAGGGAAACATTGATAGGAGGGGCACAGAAATGGGAGGAAGATGAATTGCCACCGGAAAGAATAATAGCCACTTACGGTCCTGCTACCTGGGGCCAGGATGGATCATGGGGCTATAGAACCTCTGTGTACATGCTCAATCGGATTATTCTTTTGCAAGTAATAGTAGAAGTCATACCTAATCAATCTAGTCTGGTCCTCGATTTACTCTCAGCATAAGCACGTCAAATGAGAACTATGATGTATCAGAACAGACTGGCATTAGATTATTTATTGGCAGAGGAAGGGGGAGTATGTGCTAAATTTAGTTCATGAGGATGTTGTGTTGAGATCTATCACCATAGTGAAGTAATTAAGAACATCACCACTAACATCAGGAAATTAGTCCATGTTCCTGTCCAGAAATGGACCCTCTTATTAAAAACTAATTGGTGGGATAACATTTTTGATGGTGAATGGTGGAAGAAAGTACTTATAATTGTTGGAGGTGCCCTAATCATTATCTCTTTCCTTACACATTTGATTCCCTACTTAATTCGGACCATCACAAAAACTGTGCAGAAATCACTCGAGCTAAGCTTGGAAAAACAGCTGAGTAAAGGAGATATGGGGAAACTTCATCTGATAAAGACTGCAAACCCAGAGGAAGACCAAAAGCCAGAGACAGCAGAAAAACTCTAAAAGAAGTATCAAAGTTTTTGAGGGGGGAGTTGTTACAAGTAAACTAATTGTTGTAACATGTTGATTAACTGTTAACATTGGGTTATAAGTTAATAGCTATTCAAAATAAATTGTTCCTAGCTAATATTTGTGGTTAGGGAGTGTGGGTTCTTGTGGGTTTCTAAAGGAAAGGGACGAGGTCTGGTGATTTGGTGTGAGGGCACTCAAGTGGAGATGACGGTGGCCCAGGGCTGGTGAGGTATTGCATGGTGTTAGGAAAGGCTCAGCTAAAACAACAGTCAAGAACATGACCTCCCAGGAGTGACCTCTGTACTGGAAACAACCATTGGTGGAGAAGACAACCAATCACTCAACACCCCAGAGGAATGATTGGTCAGGAGTGAACCCCGTTAAGAACCAAGGAGAGCCCTGGAAATGGGCCAGTCAGAGAGTAGATCATAAATGGACCAATCCTGGATGGGGGGTCTATAATAGGGGCAGCAGAACTGCACTTGGAGTCTTTCCATGGAGTCTGATCTAAGGGAGAGTGTTTGGCATTGCTGTAGCAGAGTCCTGGCTTATCCTGGGCTATTGCCTCTCTTGGTTAATAAAGGGTTTGACTTCGTTTTTCACCCAAAAAGTCCAAGCCCATTTATAACAGAATTTTCTAAGGAAAGTCTACCGCCTGAGCCAGAAGTATACAATTGATCAGAGCCCAGAGTTTCTTGGCTAGCTCAGAGATGGGATTTTTCCTCACTCCGGCTCAGGGCCAGGAGGAGTAGGATTTGAGCTTAACAATTTACTTTTGGAACTCACGTCTCTCAAACAAGTAAAGAAACAGGGAGGACTCTTCTGCTGGGTTATGTTCTGTGGGCATTTGTGAGCCCCCTATCCTGGAGAGTGGGAAATCCCCTTGGAGGGATGCCACTATAATTTAATGGTTTAAGAGGCTTCTCTTATGGTGTCTCCCTTTTGATGACACATGTACCCCAGTTCTACCCTTCCCCCTGGCCTGGTGGCCAGCCCCTTTTCCCTCCCCCTGGGCAGTCTCTTCCCTGCCTCCTTTCTTCGGACATTCCCCTATCCCTAGAATCTTCTCTCATCATTGGTTCCCCATTGGCCTGAGTTCTCTAATCCCTCCCCCACCTTGTACTGATTGGCTCTAACACCCTGGACCCTCCTCTATACCACCCCCTGGCCCTAAGTTCATTGGTCCCAGTTGTTCTCCACCCCCCGTACAAAATGTGTTGCACAGCCCTTATTTTGGGTCCTTTGTTCCTGGACCCTTCACGAGTCAGAAGAAATAAACACTTCTTGTGGAACCCATACAAAGGCCTCTCTCGACTCCTTGCCACTGACTCCAACTGCATCTATCCGGCTGCGTGTCTGTGTGGGTGTGTGGCGCTGTCCGAAGTGGCTTTCCCAGAGACACTTCTGAGAAGGTTGTGGCACCCTACCATTGACCCCATGCCACAACAGTGTTCTGCAGTTTATTTCTGTGAAGGAAACTCCAGAGAATGAGACAAAAGGTTTGGGGTCTGGGGTGCTTCTTTTAACAGGGGCTTCTTTGAAGCGTGGGAACATTAGAGAGAACCAATTATTTTTCATAGCTAGCACATTGACAAACTTTATACAAATCAAGGCTAAACACACTAAGATATGAAATAACAGATGTACATTCCCTCGAATAAGAAACTTTTTACTCTGCGTGCAATGTACAAAGTAAACCTGGAAGCGCAGGAGGGAAGGGATGGGGCAAAGATACACAGTCTCCTTTAGGTGGGACACAGGAACCGGAAAATGCACAGAAACTGGAGGCAATGACTACAGGTCAGGGACGGGGAGAACAAAGCCGTGAGTTCCCGCATGCCAGAAAGTGGGCTCTGGCCTTTACTACCCCTGCGCCTTCCCGGGCCGTTTCTGCTGGGCTCAGAGGAAACCGTGACAATCTGCTCCAAGCCAGGAAATATCTAGGAATTCCTTGTCAGTTCCAGCGAAAGCGCGGAGTTAATTTGGCTGCGGAGAAACAGCAGCGGTGCTTTTTCCCCACGCCCCCTCCTCCCCTCCCTCTCCCGCCTTTGTCGTGCCGGGGCTAGAGAAACGCGGAGCGGCTGGAAATGACAGCGGCGCCCTCCCTCCGCTCCATCGGGCTCCCCGCTGCCTCCCGCTGCCGGGGGAGGAGGGGGCTGAGGGGGTGGGATCGGCACGACCCCTGGCGGCTGCAAGGCTCAAAGAGCGATCTGACGAAGAAAAACTCCAGTAACCACAGTAAAATCATCCCCCAGCAGGAAACCGAGAGAGAGAGAGAAGGAGGGGGGAAGAGAAGCCAGTGCTTGGGGGAGGGTGCATTCCAGGCTAACGGCTACAAACATAAACTAACCATCTACAACTTACTAACATTCTCACAACCTTTATCACAACATACAATAACCCCCAAAACCCCACAGTGTCCAGTGATGTCTTTAAGCATTTCTCTGCTAATTGCTGCCGGAAATATCCTCCCCACACACTGCAGGTGACAGCCTCAGAGAGCTGTGCCATGTTTCTTGGACAACACCTCTGCTGCACTCACTCCTCCAGCTTTGGCTGTAGATGGCCAAGTAGGAGTAGGCACGGGGAAAAGCCTGCGGGACCACAGTGAATCTGACTCATGAGCCCAGGACAGCAGTTCCCTGCTATCCTGGTTTCTTGGAGTGCCTTTCTTTCTTCATCTGAGATGAGCACTCTGTCACATCTTCTCACCTGGAAGACCTCCTTCACAATCTTACATTGCATCACTTTGGAAACTGAGCAGAAAATACCCAGGTGTAAGTTGAATAGAACAGAGGGCACAATGGAACTGATAAAGAAGCCTAATACCTTATGCCTAATCAAACAGAGAAACCATGGGAGAGACAGACACAGATAACTACTCCCCAGGCTAGAAGTGACCAAGAGGTATGTTGTGAAAATTCATAATTATTACCAGGTAACTGATAACATGAAGAATGTATAACCAATAAGAAATCGTTACCAAAAATAGAATCCTATATAAGTATCATACAAGTAAAACCCTATATAAATGCCTTGTATATTCAATATAATTGGCTTCTGATCTCAACTCTGATACCCCCATCTTTGAACTGCTCATACAGGTGTGTGGAGGAGTTATACAAAAAGAAGAAAGTCCTCCAAAAGGCTTCTTCCTTGGAGATCAGTCCCCTTAGACAAGACAAAACTACTTAGTCATGGTGACTAACCTGTGGATCCCTTCCTGCTTCAGGACCCCATGTTATCTCCCTGTAAACCATTGGTCCTTTTCCCAATTCCCCCCTTCCCTATAAAAACCCCAGCTTTTGCCCTGTTCAGTGGAAGTTCGGCACTGACCCCTGTAAGAGATACTTCGGGGTGTGGACGGTCTGGGACACGGCAGAGACCTCTACAGTCGAGTTAGATGTTAGTAGTTTATTTCAGGGCATGGGAGAGAGAGAGCCCTGCTAGGAGCCAGCAGATGAAGCTCAAAGCAGGCTCACAAGGAACAATACAAAAGGTGGTAAAATATGAATACATGAGTTCAAGACTTAAGATATCTAAGAAAGAGTAACAGAACAGAAGTGAGAGAGCTGGGAAAAAAGAGACCGAGCTCTCTTTCACAATTACTTATATAACCTATACCTTTGAATATTCTATTCCTTTACTAACCAATCTTTCTAAATATACTGATACAGTAACATTTGTGTGCAGCCTATAGAAATTGCTTCTTTTGCATATTTTTAGTTATTTCAGGGGTACTTTGGACTTTTCTTTATAAGGCTGGGGAGAGGGGTCTCCGCTAAGTTTTACTGGGGGAAAGAATGTGTTCTGGCATACCAGACCGGTTTCTTTGAATTATTCAAACCGTGCTTTCATTTGTATTTCTTTCTTAGCCTTTCTGGCTAAGGAGTCATATTTATAATTCCTTTCTAATTCTACCTTCCCAGCAGCCCCCTTTGCTGAAGCCTGCCAATAAAGGTCGCTGTGGAATGCTACACAGCCTCCCATCTGTGGTCTACATGTCAGCTGGGGTAACCCATGAGCAGAGCTGGGCTGATCTGAGCTGATCACAGAGCTGAAATCACATCTAAAAGAGCTGATCACTTGATGCCTCAGACCGTGCTCATAGGGGTTACCCCTTGGGAAACCACCCAAGACTCCTGGACAGCCCTTCTTTGCGGGACCTCTGTCTGGGGTAGTTGGTGGCAGCTGGGGGTCAGAAAGACCCTCAGAACCAGCCACCAACAGAGGTGTATATTGCTTCCATCTTAATCTCCCTGAACCAAAAGTTAAGTGAAATCTGAAAACAGTAATTAAGGAGCTACACAGAATCTGCAACTGCCCCATTTAAAAAAAAACACCAGAGCACGCTTCCTTTGCTTTGTTCCACCTAATGGCTTTTTTCCATTGTGTGTGGGAGAACACTGTAATTTTTATTGTAATTATTGTCTCTGTTAACAACTTAATTTTTAATACCATTCATTCCTGTGACTAATACCACATTTCTTCCCCTCTGTCTCTCACCCGGTCTGGCTCCAGATTTCTGCTCCTTGATCCTCTCTGAGCTACTTGGGGGGGGACTACCACATCCCCCATGACGTAAGTCACCATGTCAAGTCTCCTTGATGTGCTCAGCACTATTCAGCCATCCTTCCCAGAACATCCTTCCCTCTCTGCCCAGAACATCCTGTTTCACAGCAGCATCCCAAATGAGCTCGTAGAGAAGTTTGTGGACCTCATGCTTCACCAGCATGTCCCTATTCTGGTGCAGGAAAGCCTTGTTGATGGCCATTGCTGGGAAAGCAGGCTGAGGCTGGCACAAACATGTCCTGTACTGCAGTGCAAGTGGAGTTGCAGTGCAGCTTCTCGCACAGCTCCAGCCCTGCTCCCAGCTCTGTGCATTCTGCCCCAATAGAAACAGCTGCAAAAGGCAAAAACTTAATTGCTTTTGGAAATACATTTATTTATGTGTTATCACTAAAAAATTCATCATCCTCTAATATAAAGTATTCCTGCTGGTGCTGGTAGCAGGGACACCAGGATGGTGTGGGCTGAGGTGAGTCCAGGGAAATCCAGTGGTCCTGTGAAGAGGCACCATCAGCCAGAGCACAGAAGGGACATGTGGGCAGAGGTGAGGGGTCTGCACCCATGGTCTTGTACAATTGGGCAAGCTCTGCTGCAAAGACCTCAGGAAACAGGTGGCAGCTGTCCCTGAACCTGTTGACTTGGGCTCTCCCGCCCCTTCCTGATCCTTCTCCTGACTCTGCTTCACCTGTACCTCCAGGCTGACCATGGCTTTCCCAGGAAGAGTCAGTGTAGACTTCTCCTGGTGCTTCTTTGTCTTCCCAAGTCTTCCTGTAGAAACAGATTTCCAAGAAGACTCCTCATAGATAAGAATTTTATGATAGATTTTATGATAGAAAAAATATGATATGATGGAGGTTTCTGCAGAACAGAAACAGAGCAGTTCTGCGAGGAACTGCCTTGGCACTCCAGCACAGTGCAAACATTTAATTGCCAATGGCAGCAATAAATAACTCACATGTCTCTCTTCAGCAGCTGATACAGGCCTATATACCCGGACATTGCCCCAAGCAGAATCAAAGCTAAGGCTGTTACTGTCCCTAGGATGTAGTACTTGCTGGGGTCACAGTATCCAGCAGTCTTGGCTTTTTGCACAGTAGCTGACCCTGGCAGGAGAAAAGACAATGCAAGAGACAGTGTTTGTACTCTGCACTAGGGATAATCTCACAGTGTGCTTCAGATGCCCAAGGATTGTTGTCTTCAGAGATCGGTTCCTCTGGCTCTGGTGTCATAGCACCAGCGATCGAGGGAGATCCCATAAAGGTCTCTAAGAGAAGAGCCCAGTGTGTATCAGGGAGCAGCACTGCCCCTGTCTTTTCCTCAGGGCTGCAGGCCAGGACTGTGTGCTGGGGACCTGCAATTCATCCACGGCTGTACTGGGATACAGCAGAAATGCTGCTCTTTTCCCAAAACAGACCTCCCAAGCACTCACCTGAACCTTCCTCAGACTCAGCAAGCATGCTGGTGTCCTGTATTGGTTCTGTTTTGTCATCTGAGCCTGGCACACTGTCACTTTCTTCCATAGGAAGTGTCTCCAGCACAGACTCAGAATCTGTCTCTTCAGAAAAAATAGGAGACACCACTGTCCCTTACTAGGAGCATGGTATCATGACCTGGACATTCTGGTAAGTGGCAGTGAGGAGCCTGCTGTCCCCAAAGACAAGAGGAATCCACTGGCAGATTTTTTGCAATACAGCAAGAAATGAAGACCCAAACCACCTAAGGCTTAATCAACCAAATCCCACACAAGGAATCCCTTCAGGTTCACCTTCACAGTTGGGGTCCAGCTTTAAGCCATACCTGAATGTGGCAGGGGCAGCCAACATTTCATGGATATCATTTCTGCCTCAGTGCTGAGCTAAGTCTGAGGCAAACACAAATTCAGCACAGGCCTTTTCCCAACATCTGAATGCCAGTGTCTGCACACAGCAGCTCTGGCCAGTAATGAATGGTACAACTGCAGCAGCAGCAGCAGCAGCAGGAGGTGCCCCTGGTAATCATCTGGAACCACAACTGAGAGCAGACACTGTGCTCAACCATCTCTATGGCTCACGCTAGGAGGTGTGAAATGGAATGTCCCTGCAGCAAAACTCTGACAGAGAGCTTCTGGCTGTCCAGGATACAGCAGTTCCATATAGAAAGCAGATTCTTTCTATATGGAGAAAAGCTTCCCAGGTCCCAGGTTTAACCAAGTCGGATACACTAACCAGATGAGGCTTCATCCAAGGCTGTCGGAAGCTCCTCTGGAACTTCAGGGACTCCTTCAGGGAATTCTTCAGGGACCTTGTCATCATTCTTCCCTAGGTTAGAGTTACAAAAGAAGGTTAACCTATGAAGGTACATTTCCCATGAGTAAGTAGGATAATGGAGTGTTCATTCTTGTAAGGCAGTAGAGACTTGACTACTCACGCTTGAGATACCAGCTTGGAATCAGCATGGAATCTGGCTCTAGCTCAGGGGCTGAAAGAGCACTCTCTGTGTCCACAACTAGAAGCAAACACCCACAAGAAGTTACCATCAGATGCACTGCCCTCATGGTCACACCTCAAGACCTGAATGTGGAAGGTACTGACAGGGCATGCACCGGCAGGTCTGCATTCTCACAGCTGCAGGGAGGTCTGGCTGCCATTGGAACACAGCTGGCAGCTTGCACATGAACTTCCCAGACAGTGGTGGCTTCCTGTCTCAGCCAAGCCCCTGTCCTGGCCCCACTGCCACCAGCCAGGGCTATGTGCCGGCCCCTGCCTGCTTACCTGCTCCCTGCTCAGGTATTTGAGCACTCTGGGTGTTCTGAGCTTGCAGGGCCAGGAGAAAGAGGAGCAGGAGGTAGTGGATCAGGACCATGACCCTGCCTGCTTGCAACATTCTGCCTCCACTGTCACTGCTGCTGCTGCAGTGTTGCCCAGAGTTGCACTGAAGAGCCGAGTGGGGCTCTGTGACCTCATAACAACGTGGTGTCTGTGAACTCCCCAATGGATGCCCGTGTTGCCGGTCAATTCTGACAGCTTTTCTCTATTGATTTTCATTATTCTGCACAGGCCTGGATAGAGCACAAGTAGAGAAGGTTGGATGTATTCTGGGAGGTGCACGGGAATGCAGAGGCACTCATGTCTTATTCCTCAGAAATCCTCATCAAAAGCCTCATATGAAGGCGCCATTAAAAAACCCAATTGCAAGTGCCTTTCTTTGGCACTACACGTTTGTCTAGACAGCATTCTGGCAAGAAGCCTGCTTTTCCCAATACTTCTGCATAATTCCCAATACTTCAGCTTCATGACCTCTGCAGGCAGCACTGCTTCCCTCCACTACTATCATGCAAAGGTGGGTGTGCAGTGCTCAGGCTTCTCGCAGGTGAGCCAGGTTTTGTTCCATTTTCTCTTCCAATCCTGATTAAAGCTGTCTCAAAGAGCCTTGCTAACTCCTAAGCAAAGATCCTTTTTCCCTTTGAGGCAGGGAAATGTTCCATGTGCCACCATCAGGCCTGGTGTCCTGTAGAGCAACCCACAGAAAAAGCCCCACACTTTACTGGGAAGACCAGGGTGACAGGTATTCAACTCTAGAACCTTCCTGTGTCTGGTTCATGGCAAGTGGAAGAAGTTAATAGTTTGTGTGCCCCAGATCTCTCAGCAGTTCTCCAGAGGTCCTGACCACCCTCTTGCTTGTCCTTGGACACCATGAGGTACTGCCATGGACACAAAGGTGTCAGTTCCCGCAGGTAAGAGTTAACACGAGTGGCCTTTTAGCTGAGCAGGAAGCTGAGAGCTTCTTCCAGGAAGGAAATACTCATGGACTTATGTGTGCCGGCCACCCCAGGCTCAGAATCTCTGCAAGGCCTTAGAGAGCACCTTTGGTATAAATGCCCAGGAAGCATCTGTTAAACCCCAGGTGTTTATAGCCACAAGCACAGAGGCATTGACATCTTTCCACCTCCGGGCTGTTTTCCAAGGCTCATAAGCAGTCTCCAGCTGACAAGCTGCATAAACTTGGCCAATACCAACCTCTGGAATCAATCACAGAATGCTTCCCACCTTGAAGGCCGCAGTGTGTAACGAGCATAGGGCTCTACCTGGCTGGAGGGTCTTTTGGTCACATCTCCTACCCAGAACTCAGGCAGGCTGCCCAGTTGCCTCGGTGTTGGGTCTGGGCACCATTCCTCCCCAAGGGGAGGCACCTATCAACACTGCTTGTCTGTGTTCCTTAACTCCCTACACACCCAGTCTCTCTCTTAATGTGCTCCACGGCATTGTGCTACTTGGCAGCTCATTGCCACTGTCCCCAGACTGCCTGTGGTGCTCCTGAAGCTGCCTGCTGCGTGTGCTATGGCAGGAGGACAACACTGCCTGCTGCCATTTCCCACGGGGCTGTGAGGGGTGGGCACGGGGATGTGGGACTGTGCCAGCCCTGCCGGCCTTGCTTCTTGGGCCACAGCTGCTTCCACTGGCTTGGAGCGGCCCCGCTCCAGCCCAAGGGCCAAGGCCTGTGTCCCGGGCCTGATTCACCACTGTCATGCCGCTGCAGGAGAGCTCCCCACCATGTTCCAGCTGCAGTTTGCATGGGAGTCTGAGCTGAGCGTGAAGGGAGAGGAGCCAAGAAATGACAACAGAAGTGTTCGGTACATGAAGCAGAACAAAGAAACAATGAGAGCAAAAGCAGTGCAGGGAACGGGACCAGAGCTGCAAGAAGAGGCAGCAGGGACAGAGGAGGAGAGGTAGAATGAGCAGGAGGGACCGAGAAAATCTGGGCGGGGACAGCATGGAGACTGTTGGATAAGCTTTGGAGGTGTTAAGAATAATTAGAAAATTGTTAGCCATTATTACTGTTTGAAAACCCCTTACCTTGTACCCTTGTCCCAAATTGCTGAACCCCGTGCTTCTTGTTCCTTGTTCAGCCAGGCCATGTCCTCACTGCTCCTAGACTCCCACATGGCAACACTGTACCCCTGCCCCAAGTTGCTGTACCGTGTTCAGCTGGACCCTGAGGAGGAGGATGACATAAGAACTTTTATGTAAATGAGAGAAAGCAGAGACTCATGGGACACACACAGACTGATAAAAAACCCCAGGACCACACAAAAAGGAAGGAATAAAAACAGCACCATCGAACAAGGAAGACCCAGAGGAGTCCCCTGACTTCCCTCCAGAGGCCGCTATAACCACGAGGGGGCTCAACTAGGATGACACCCTAGACTACGAGGCCAAGAAAAGGAGTCTTTTTGGGGACTCCTGTGAGGAAGGAAGGCACAGCTCTGCCCTAGTGACAAAACTGCACGGATCCTCCTCTTCTGCAGTGTGCAGTGGGAGCAGTGGCGGTGTGCGCAACCCCTCGGGCCCCCACCCCAGAGCTGTCCTGTTCAATATAGGCCTTTTTAAAAGGAGCTGGTCTCCTGGCCCATTCATAGCAGAGGGGCAGAAAGCCTGAGAGTGAGTAGAAAAGAACCGGTATATAGCAAGAAACCAAGGCACTGGTAACTGGACAGAGCAACATGCAAGAAGAAAGCCAGGGGTGGGTTTTGCTGCACCCCATTGAATCCAGAGGTATTTTCCTGCTGCAGTGCCTTGTGGGCATGTCAGCTTCCTCAGAAGCAACCGAGGCATTTTAGAAATTGCACTGCAGGGCATGACCCTGCGTGTGTTGCTCAGCTCTCAGTTCATAGCTGCATATGCAGGGCTGCACGTGTGGATGTCTGTATGACAAGAGTTAGTGGGGCTTGATTCAAAGGTTGAGGCAAAGCTCTCTTCTGGAAAGAGCCTTGGGCTGCCCTCTCAGGAGGTGGAAATCTCGGAGGCTGCTGAGAGGCCCATGAGAGACAGCCCAGAGGTGGAGCTGGAGCTGCTGTAGAGAGGAAAGAGACAAGGGTGTGCAGCTCAGTGGTTCCTCTTCACCACTTCAAAGGGAATTGAATTGTCTTAGGACAGTCTACCACCTGAGCCAAAATTATACAATAACTCCCAAAACCCTACAGTGTCCAGAAATGTCTTTAAGCATTTCTCTGCTAATTGCTGCCGGAAATATCCTCCCCACACACTGCAGGTGACAGCCTCAGAGAGCTGTGCCATGTTTCTTGGACAACACCTCTGCTGCACTCACACCTCCAGCTTTGGCTGTAGATGGCCAAGTAGGAGTAGGCACGGGGAAAAGCCTGCAGAACCACAGTGAATCTGACTCATGAGTCCAGTTCCCTGCTATCCTGGTTTCTTGGAGTGCCTTTCTTTCTTCATCTGAGATGAGCACTCTGTCACATCTTCTCACCTGGAAGGCCTCCTCCTTCACAATCTTACATTGCATCACTTTGGAAACTGACCAGGAAATACCAAAGTGTATTTTGTCTCATTCTTTACCCCCTGAACCAAGTGTTGAGTCAAATCCTAAAATAGCAATTAAAACACCACGCAAAATCCTGTAACTGCTTGTCACGATCCGCAAGGTGGGATTCGTGATGTGGTTCTTTTAGCCGGTCTTAGAGTACAAAAGATTATCAGCAAACCAAGGACTTAAACAACAAAACACACTTTATTGAGTGCTCAACAGCACTAATACGCGATAGAGAGAAAAGAGGAGAGAGCAAAGCATAAGGAAAAGAGAGTAAGGGGATTATAGCTACCAACGTCGAAGTCCACTCAGCCGTCCAACGACGCAGAGTCTTCTGTCCGTTGGGGAGATCTCGAAGGAAGGTAAGTTTGGGGTATGATTTTATAGTCTTTTGCAAAGCAAGGGGCGCAGGGCCAAAACCAGAGGAGATTGATGAGCATTGTGATGAATTCCATTGCGTGGGGAGCAGGTGGAGGGTACAGGGCGATCCATGTCGTGCAAGTCTCTGCTCACCAGCAGGAACAAGGACAAGGTGTTGTGGAAAACCCATTGCACAGGGTACCACGCACAAGCCTCTGCTCACCAGCAGGAACGAGAGCTGTGAGTCGTGGAAAACCCGTTGTGCAGGTTACCAAGTCTCTGCTCACCAGCAGGAACGAGAGCAGTGTACCGTGCAACCACCTGCAAACAATCACTTAGCAAACATCCATCTCAGATAGGCCCAAACCCCCAAACCAAGTCCCTTGGGATATTCAGGGTCTCAGTCTCTGTCCTTGAGACGGTTGTGAGACAGATGAGGGAATCTTCGGACCGTCTCTTACACTGCTCCACTTACACAAGCAACTTCTTGTACTTTGCTACAGTAGTGGTTTCCCTACGGTGAAGCTGGATACCAGACACCTACCAAAGCCATTCTGTTTATTCCTGTTCTCAGCTGGATAGGGGAGAGGAAATATTACAGAAGTTCCTGGATTGTGAAAAGGACTAGGGGAGATGGCGCACTGAAAACCATCATGAGCAATACAGACTTGACTTGGGTATATTAAGCAAATTTTATTAGTACCTCAATTACAGCAGGATAATGAAAAGTAAAATTAATCTTAAAATACACCTTTCCCCCCTTTCCCCTCCCTAGCTTTATCTCTGCCCCCCAGTGATGTAGGGACACAGGGCATGGGGATTACAGTCAGTTCATCACACAATTGTTCTTGCAGCTGCTCAGGGAAGAGTCTTTCCTCTGCACCAGCCTGGGGTTTCTCCCACAGGAGACAGCTCCTGTATTTTTCTCCAACTTGAGTCTATCCCATGAGCATGAATGTTCTCCAGAAATTGCTGCATTGTGGGGCACTCTTCCATGGGGAACAGTCCTTCAGGCAACATCACAGCTGAGTTCATGGACAAGCCTTTGCATGCCAGGTGAAGCCTCTCACTGGTCTCACCCAGGACGTTGGGACTGGTGGCTTCACATGATTTGGCATCTTGGGGCAGAAAGACAGACTGTAGCGAAGTTGTCTGAAACTTAAAGCTTTAACAATACAAAAAAACCAAACACTAAACCACACAGGGTATATGGCACAAACTGGGAGAGAAAAATCTCCAGGTCCAGGGTCTGACAGGTATATGTAAACTTGGATAAGGGCGGGAGTTAGGGAGGACTTTAAGGGAAGGATCCAATATGAGAGGGTAATTAGGAATACTAAAATTTTTGCAGCAAAACATAGCCAACCATATCACAGAGAACAAAGAACTTTCTAGCTAGATTAATATAACTGAAACAGGAGGAATTACAGGGGCAAAACTTGTTCACCCTCACATACAGGGATTTTCCCATGGCCTCAAGCCATCATCTAGCTATCTCTTTATTACATTCAACCCCAACAATTAGTAACTCAATCACAGCAGGATAATGAAGAGTAAAATAAATCTTAAAATACCCCTTTCCCCACTTCCCTAGCTCTATCTCTGCCCCGCGGTGGTGTAGGGATACAGGGCATGGGGATTACAGTCAGTTCATCACACAATTGTTCCTGCAGCTGCTCAGGGAAGAGTTTTCCCTCTCTACCAGCCTGGGGTATCTCCCCACAGGAGACAGCCCCCATATTTTTCTCCAACTTGAATGCATCCTGTGAGCAAATGTTCTCCACAAATTGCTGCATTTTGAGTCACTCTCCATGGGGCAGTCCTTCAGGCAGCATCATAACTAAGCTCATGGACAAGCCTTTGCACATCTCACCAGCATGTCCCTGTTGTGGTGCAGGAAAGCCTTGATGGCCTAGGAAAGCAGGCTGAGGCTGGCACAATCACGTCCCACACTGCAGTGCATACCCCTCACAGCTCGTCTCACAGCTCCAGCCCTGCTCCCAGCTCTGTGCATCCTACCCCAACAGAAACAGCCACAACAGGCAAGAATTTATTGCTTTCAGAATTAAGGTTATTTATATATTACCAGTGAAATAATTACTATTTTCTATTAATGTAAAGTATTACTGCAGGTACTGGCAGTAGTGACATCAGGATGATGTGGGCTGAGGTGTGAGACCAGGAAAATCCAGTGGTCGCCTGAAGAGGCACTGTCAGCCATGGGAGCGATGGGTGGAGGTGATGGGTCTGTGCCAAGGTACTTGTACTGCTGGGTGAGCACTGCTGCAAAGGTTAGAGAAGACTCCTCACAGATACGAACTAAAAGCACAGTTAAAGGATTGCACTGCAGAGGTTTCCATAGAGCATCGCTAGGAGCTGCCTTGGCACTCTAGCATAGCATAAATATATTATTGCCCACAGAAAGGTTACATTACTAAAGGGAAAGCCCACTCACATGTGTCTGCTCAGCCAATATGACATGACACCAATCCGTATGCCAAGCAGCAGCACAGCCAAGGCTGCTGCTGTCCCTAGGATATAGTCCTTGCTCAGCTCACAGAGTCCAGCAGTCTCAGCTTTTTGCACGGTAGCTGACCCAGTAGCTGGCAGGAGAAAAGACAATGCAAGAGACAGTGTTTGTACTCTGCACTAGGCATAATCTCACAGTGTGCTTCAGATGCCCAAGGATTGTTGTCTTCAGAGATTGGTTCCTCTGGCTCTGGTGTCATAGCACCAGGGATCAAGGGAGATCCCATAAAGGTCTCATGGAGAGAGCCCAGTGTGTATCAGGGAGCAGCACTGGCCCTGTCTGCTCCTCCAAGCTACAAGCCAGGACTGTGTGCCAGGCACCTGCAATTCATCCATGGAGAGCACTGCTGGGATACAGCAGATATGTTGCACTTTTCCCAAAACAGCATCTCCCAAGCACTCACTTCCTGAATGTATCTCATGCTGAGCAAGTGTGCTGGTATCTCTTACTGCTTCTTTTTCTTCATCTGTGCTTGGCATGGTGTTATTTTCTCTCAGGGGAAAGGTCTCCTTCTCCACCATCTCATGATCTGTCTCTTCAGAAAGAACATGGAACACTTTAAATAAAAGTCATTGTCCCTTACCAAGAGCATGGTACCATGGCCTGGGCAATTTGATAAGTGGCAGTGAGGAGCCCGCTGTCCCCAAAGACGAGGAATCCGCAACCAGATTTACTGCAATACAGCAAGAAATGCAGACCCAAACCACCCAAGACTCAGCTAACTGAACGACACACACAAGGAATTTCTTCAACTAAAGCCTCATGCTTGAGGTGCAGCTTCAACCCATCCCCGACTCTTTGGTATGGGTATGGCATCCATTTTGTGGGATGCCATTTCTGTCTCAGTACTGTGCTAAGTGTCAGGCAAACACAAATTCAGCACAGGCCTTTTCCCAACATCTGGATGCCAGTGTCTGCACACAGCAGCTCTGGCCAGTAATGAATGGTACAACTGCAGCAGCAGCAGCAGCAGCAGGAGGTGCCCCTGGTAATCATCTGGAACCACAACTGAGAGCAGACACTGTGCT
>NC_031799.1:13166744-13178624 GCF_001522545.3 Parus major
AAGAAGTTACCATCAGATGCACTGCCCTCATGGTCACACCTCAAGACCTGAATGTGGAAGGTACTGACAGGGCATGCACAGGCAGGTCTGCATTCTCACAGCTGCAGGGAGGTCTGGCTGCCATTGGAACACAGCTGGCAGCTTGCACATGAACTTCCCAGACAGTGGTGGCTTCCTGTCTCAGCCAAGCCCCTGTCCTGGCCCCACTGCCACCAGCCAGGGCTATGTGCCGGCCCCTGCCTGCTTACCTGCTCCCTGCTCAGGTATTTGAGCACTCTGGGTGTTCTGAGCTTGCAGGGCCAGGAGAAAGAGGAGCAGGAGGTAGTGGATCAGGACCATGACCCTGCCTGCTTGCAACATTCTGCCTCCACTGTCACTGCTGCTGCTGCAGTGTTGCCCAGAGTTGCACTGAAGAGCCGAGTGGGGCTCTGGAACCTCACATCAAACGGGGCTCTGTGATCTCATGACGAAGTGGAATCTTAACTCAGCTCAACATCTGATCCTTAGTCCTTTGCCAGTGCTCCCCAATGTATGCCCATATTGGCTGTCAACTCCTGCACCTCACCTCTATTCAATTCCCTCATTCTGCACAGGCCTGGATGGAGCACCAGTAGAGAATGGTGCAGGTATTTTGGGAGCCAGCACTGTTAATAGGATTGTAATGTTCTTATCTTGCCCCCCAGAAATCCCTATCAAAAGCCCCATATTGTGGTGGTGCATTTTGTTAATATAAGTTTTACATACGGTTTGTCCCAGTTACTCACCCCACCAAAGGGGAATGGTTCTACCCCCGGTTATCTCCCCCTTTCCTTAATGTCACTCACCTCAAGACCCATCCCTATTTTCCAGAATATTCTGTGCCAGTCTGTCCCTTGACCAATCACCCTAAGTTCCCGGCTGCTCATCATTGTAACCCAATTGCTTATTCCAGGCCCATCCCTGTCAATCCCACGTGATACATACCCTTCATTCTAGAAACCTCCCTGTCAATCTCCAAATGCTGGAAACCCTATTGGGTAATAAAAGTTTCTCCCTCTCCAGTGTAACCCTATTGGTTTGTGGCTTCCAAGACCCCACCTCATACTCCTCCCCTAAGGTTCCCCAGTTGAAGTTTCGTACCCTCCCTTTCATCCTCTCCTGCATATAAGCTGCTGTACCTCTGTGTTTTGGCTTCTTTGGTCCCTGACCAAAGACCCCTCTAAGAATAAACTCTCTGTATTTCATACAGAAGACCCCTCTCTTTCTTTTACCCTGGCATTGTGCCCTAGCCCATGTTTTCCCACAAGCTGCCCTCTGGATTGCCTGGCTCTCTGGGGGCAGCCCACTCTTGTCACAGTGCCAGGAGATGGCCGGAAAGGAAAACGTCTGGTGCTGCAACATCATATGAAGGCTCCATTAAAAAACCCAACTGTAAGTGTCTTTGGTACTGTTTTTGTTTGGCAGCATTGTGGCAGGTGTTGCTTTCCACTGACAGAAACTGAGAAGAGTTCTTTAAGAATTAGATGGTCAAGAACAAAATTAAGGGAAACAAGGCAAACGTTGTATTTGAGAACTGTTTCTTGGTAACAAAAAGGAGTTACCCAGATGAAGGAGGGCTGGACATTGTGGTCATTTTGTCTGTTCTGTGAAAGGTGTACTAATGATTGTATTTAAGCCAGTACATTTATTCTTACTTTATCTAGCTGACAATATTCAACAATATGGTGTGGATGTACTGTGTTTTATATAATGCAACACCTACTGTAAACAAGATTCTGTGTATTCTATGGCATAGATATTTAATCTAAGAATTCCCATTCAAATGTTTGAACTTCAGCTGAACATTTAGGAGGCGCTAGTGAGGACATTGTATCTATCCTATCTCAATGATAAATTTGCTATGCTAACTCCCTTTTTTAACACTCTATACTGTTAATATCCATATGAACAATGGAGCTCACTATCACAAGAAATCACTAAAATGGTTGATTTAATGCTACCACAAGAAACTGATGTAGGAATCCAGAAATGGAGAGACATTTCTCTGTTTGTCCTGTTCTCCAAAAAAGTATCAATCCTATTTGCTATTGACAGAAATGCTTCCAAATATTGCTGGGTAGACCAGGATTTATAAAAAACTAAGTAGAAAATAGTGGAATGTTTAGTGTGACACTGAGGTGAAAAATACAGAATTTAGAGGGGTTTAATACATGGAGTAAAGATGGAGGAAAGAAAGTGTGGTTTTTAGCTCTTCTTCCTTCTTCTCCACGATTCTGCAGTTTTTGGGAGCACAAAGAATGATTGGTTGAAAGTTAGTTGCAGTTTTAGTTACGTAAGTAGATACAGAAAACTGATTTGTTAAAGTACAAAAACAATACACATGTCTGTAGTTAATAGGATGAAAATAGATATAAAGATGAAGCAGCCGCGTTGTATGGGGCAATTCTTTACCATCAGAGCAAAATGAGCCAGGTTGCGGTGAATTAAGCTTGTGCAGATAGTCTGGAGAGACCTGCCAAGTTTTGTAATAACCTTCTAATAAACATGAGAAACAAGATTCTAACGAGTTTGGGAGTTTTCTTCAAACCCAGAGAACTGAGATAAGCGGGACTCCCCATGAGGGAGGATTCCAAAGGAGCTCAGCCCAAAGGGGACTGAGAAATCTGGGAGCAAAGAAAAATACAGAGGAAGATTGGAAGAAGAGAGAGAAGAAAATGAGTAAGAGAAGTTACAACTGATACCCATATATAGCTATATTAGAAAGTATGATTATGCTTTAAAGTATTGAATATATAAAGTAGTAATTTACCTGGGGTAACAATAACTGGAGACAAGTGTCAGATAAAGGAAGCTCTACATTTCTCAGTTTAAACTAGTCTGAGAGATTAGAATGAGATTCATTCAGGTTATAATGCTTTCTTTGTTTGAGATTCTTGCAGTGTTTTGGCACGTTCACTGTTTCCTACTAATACAAGCAGAAAAATAAACTTGATGTTTGAATCAGTTCCTGAATGGCAAGTTAAAAATGAAGAAAAATCTTTCTTCCTTTAAGGTAATGGGATATTGTCTAGAAGTTTAGTGTAGACCTATCTGAGGCAGACAATTTAGTCTAAATCAGCCCTTCTAGGTTCACTGTATTTAAGACTAGTATCAATAAAAGCTAATTCAGAGTTAAATGAGGAATTTCCCGTGTTCCATGGACACTGTTTTAACAGCAGTATAAAGTGTAAGTATTTAGTTTCAAGGGCAGTTTCTTGCAAAGCATTTCTAATAGAACAGTTGAAGCAGAAAATCCCCTGACCAAGGAGATGCTTGAAGGTGAGAAAAAACTAGGATGGTTTATGTTTTGATTTAATGTCATTGAAGGAAAGGTTAATACTGTGATTATTAGTGTTAACTTTTTCTTACCCTTCTATTTATTACTTTTATTTATTTCTTTGTTGTTGAGGTCTGGAATTGCACTTTCTGTTCCTGTCAAAGATGATGGTTTTGTTATGAAATATTCCCAGTGTAAGAAGTACTTCAGAGAGAATTATTTTTTTTTCTTCTTGTTTCACCTTCCTTTTGATTAGTGCTGCTCTAAGTCTGATCGGGTAATTCTCTAGAAAAAGAAAAAGAAAGGAAGTATTTATTATTCAGTATCTGCCTTTAAACTCCCTCGTCTAAAGTGACCATTAAAATGGACTGATTTGAGGATCAATCAACATGTCTTTTGGTCTTCTCTGATTCATGCTCTTACTCTTCAGAATGCTTTGAAAAATGAATCATATATTGATGAAGAAGCCTGTGCAGCCTTGGACTGCAATTAGATGCACTTAATGGAACAGAAAGAACACCCTGCTGTCACGTTAAAAGACTAAGTACTTAGTTTTTGTTTTAAATCTGTGAGTCAAAGGATTTCAGTTGCAGATCAGATGCTATAATTCAGATGAGATGTTATTTATTTTTTTTAATTTCAAAGGCATTGTAGTTTGCTCTTTGTGAATTACAAGTACAGCAAGTTTTGGATTGATTTTCGGTAACTATATTATTATTCGGTGACTTATTTTGGAAAATCAAATGCTCTTTTTATTGCCATCTTCTCTTAATTTCTCACCTACAATGGCTTCAGGGCTTCACCTCTTCTAAAGACCTCAGTTCTACAAGGTGCTGGGCAACCTGGAGCTCTTGTGTAATCTGAAATAAAGCCTGAGTCTTAGTGCCATGTCTTTGTGTTTTTGTAACTAAGTAAGTTAGCTTGCAGGGCTCTGAATACTGTGGGAAAGAGCCTAAGTCATCATTCACGCTTGGTATTGTGATACTATCCAGGACACTGCCTAATCAGGCTGTTTTCTTCATTGTTTTCAGGTATGTACAGTGAGCTGCAATGATTTTCAGGTTTTCTTCAGCCATAGAAAGCATTTGCCTAACCTGGTTGCAACAATAAGCAACCTTTATGAAGATGCTATTCAACTTGAACTTCAACTCAGAGGAATATTTTCATTCCTGGTACCTGAATGCAGTATTGCAGACCTTCACAGAAAATAGTCTGTTCTGATGTGGCCTATTTACTTCATAAAATAGGAAGCCACAGTGGTTTTATATATATTTGTCTGTACCTAATCTTATGTAAGAGTCTGCCAGTGGTTTCATTTTGTTACCTTTCCTAGGTAAGGTGCAGAAATTGGGCCCAGAAGCTGAGGTTCTCAGTTTGCTGACAGAAGGAACTCTTGTTAGAAATAAGGACATTATTACAAAAGAGAGAAAAAATGAGGGGCTGGATAAAATGGAATGAGAAAAGAATCAGAGAACTAATTTGTTACTGAGATTTGGTGCCTGCAGCACCTACAGTATGCCAGCTACCAGTCACAGGCGAACCAGATAGGGTGTGCCATCTGCAATATGGTAAATTGCTTTTTAAGTGGCTCCCCAGAAGCTATTTGAAAACTGGCAGACTATGAAGGACTTAACTGCTCATGAACTATTTCAAATCTTTTAACTGGTCAGACTTGCCTTCTCCTCCCATATTTTCAGGTCAGGTAGAACTGTTTAGAGGGTGGGGTGTGTTTAATGAGAAAACACAAAGCAGAAACCAAATGTAAACTATAAAAACCAGTTGGTTTTGTTCCATCCAAAACATGTACAAGGAGGTGGCTCTTCTTCACTCAGGGAAAATGAAGCATCATTTAGCAAGGTCCTACCAAGTGCTGTTAGATGCCTACCAAGCAGCTGACAAAATACTTGAGGAAAGGGTGTCCTTAGATATTTTTAACTACTTAGAACTCCTCAGTATCGCAAGTGCATAAAACTCCAAATTATATGAAATCCAGTCCTACGCTGTGTCATTAGCTATCCAGAAAGTCTTGGCGTATATTGGCGTATACTCTTGCATTTCCCCAGTCCAGACCTTCACTTTGACTACCATACAGAAAAAAATAGGAAAAGTTTTGGGAGTGCCTTTTCAAAGGAGGGGGATAGAACTACAAAAGTCAGTGAATGGGCAAGGATACCGCTGCTGTATGTGCTACATAATACAAATGTCTCATCTTCCAGAGTATACTTCCAGAGAAACTTAAAGACTCACAGTGAAGAGTGCATTATCCATGACTGGTTTTTTCACACCAACTATTTGAACAGAAACATCTGTCATGAACAGCAATTACAACAAAACTAAGACTTAACCTGAGCAGTAGATTCCAAGAGTAATCTGTAAGGCACCCAAGCAAACTGGCAAAATATTGTGGAAACATTCCAGTGTGACCATTCAGGAGGTGCTTTGGGGCCCACACTCATCGTGCCAGAGACTCTCACTGCCGGGACCCTTTCGCCATGGGAGGCTCCCATGACCCTGTTGTGGTGTGTCTGTATTTTGTTTACAGATGGTTTGTTCTGTTCCCCTCTATGTTGTTATGTTATACATTCCTACCCTAGATGTCTATCTTACCCTAGATCCTTCTCCTTCTTCTCCCACCATCTGTCAATTCTCCCTTATACCAGCCCCTTATTCTAGAAAGTCTCTTGTCAAGTCCTCCTTTTGTGCCCACCCCCTGTTCTGGAAATCCCCTAATACTTGGCATCTCATTGATTTGTTTTAATTGTTCCCTCCCCTTGTGTTGTCTTACTGGTTTGTGAGCTGTACATCCCATCCTGTGATCCTCCCCAATCTATTCCTTATTGGTTGAAAATTTTACCCTCCCCCTGAGACCTCCTCTGCATTTAAATCCCTGCACAGTTTTTTTTAGCGTCTTTTGTACCTGGACCCTTCCTGGGAATAAACCCTTTGGGAAACTGTTGTAAGTAACCTTTACTAAGTTTGAGAAGTTAATTAAAGCTGTTATTACTTAAGTGTTAATTGAGGTTGATATTACATGATACAAAAGTTATAAGAAATAAATGTTAATTATGTCTGATTATAATGTAAGGTTGACAAGTTGTTGGTAAATATTAATGTTTATTGCTTATTTGGGTTGAGACTGGGTTGGGGTCCAGTGGTTTGAATATGGTGGGTTAGCAAAGAATATCGGGGCTTGTGGGGGCTTGGTATAGAAGAAAAGAACATTCAGGAATGTGAGGTAATAAAAGTCATGTCACTACCTTGAGCAGTGATTGGAAGAAGCATCCACCAATCACACAACACATTGAGAAAATGGTTGGACCAGGATGAATGCCATGAGATACCAATCAAGACCTGGGAAAGAGACCAATCCTGAAGAAGATTCAAAACCAGACCAATCAAGGACATGGGGAAGGGTGTAAATTAAGCTGGCTAATGCAATCAGGGGTTTTCTGTTGTTTTTTTTTCTCTTGGGACCTTTCAGTTGTATGTGGTGTTACTGGGCTTGCAGTGTGGGGCACACAAGCTTAGCTTGGTCTCTCTTCGGCCACATTTTTAATGAACAAGCTGGACTTTTCTCTTTCATCAGAAGTCTCAGGTCTCCTTCTAAACAATTCTGGGGTCTTGTGTGGGATAGCCAGCACCCTAAGGTGGTCCCAGGGAAAGACAATACCGGGGTGACGCATCCAACTTTTTTATTTGCTGCTTGATCTTGGATTACGTCAGGATCATCATTAGATTCGCTGGCTATACCTGAGGCTGCGGACAGTACTACAACCCGTAGTTTAAGGATCCTCTGAGAAGAGAGTGAGGCTCCCAATATGCTGGTAAGTGTCAGAAGTGGGGCTTAAGGTAGGGGGGTGTGAAGTGAGTGAGTGTGAGATGGAGGCTGTTAGTACAGACTCCTGAAGCAAGTGTGGACCCCTTAGTACTGAGTTTTCAGACTCCCGCAAGGGGGCTGGATGGGAACGGGGGAAGCGAAAGGTAACTCTGTGTGAACCCTAGGGAACCCCAGGGAGGGGGAGATGGGGAGTACTCTCTCTCCAGCTGCCCTTACTCACTAAAGCTCCTGCTCCTCCCAAAAGAAAGGCTCCAAGGGGTGGGTCCAGCCTTATCTCCGAGTTAGAAATCCAAGGGACTCATAGGGAAGCCTTTTTTGGAGTCCAGGGAATTTGTAGGGGGAGGCTGAATTATACCTGGAGAGTGGTTCCTCAGGAATGGATTATAGCAAGTCCACTGTCTGGGGAACTAGGACTCTAGAGTAGGAAGAAAAGACACCTGGGGACCACCAAAGAAAAAGGGGGCCCCCAGATAGGTTAGTGCCTCTCTTTTTGACAGGGGGAGGGTATCTACTCTAGGGGAAAGGTAGGGGCCCACAAGTTAGAAATCCACAGGGTTCATAGGGGAAGTTTTCATAGGAACCCTTCCCTGAAGTAGGAACCTAAGGGATTTGTAGGGGAAATGCTCATACCCTACAGCAAGGTGACTCCAAAGGCCCAAACTGGAAACCCCAAGGGAGTTCGTAGGGGGAGATCCACTTCCCCAATCTAGGAACCCAAAAAGGGGTTATTATTCCTGGATAGGGAATTAATCCATTAAGTTAAAGATTAAATTATTTAAGTTTTTGCTTTCACTGACTTGTAAGTTATTCACTTACTGTTAAAGTAATTACTTAATACCAAATACTTAGTTCATTTGTATATCAAGTTGACCATTCAATTTTTATTGAATTGCTTGTTTACTGGGGTTTGATACATTGAATTGTGTGTCATCAATTAAAGTTTTAATTTGTTATTAATTTAATCTCTTGTTTCCTAAGCTCTATCAACTATATTGTCCTTTAGAAATTGTTTATTAGTGATCGATACATTGAGTTATTAAATTGAGTTGCTGCCAGCAATTAAAAGATTTGGTTTGTTATTAGTTTATTTGCTTATTAATTAACCAATCTTGATTAATTAAATTATCCTGTAGTGAGATTTTTAATTATATATTTATTCTTACGGGGTTGCTTATTATCAGTAAAGGTCAGCAGTTCTCATTATATTTGGTTGTCACTGGTTTCGAAGTCGTGGGCACCTGAGGAGTGATGTTCTGGGGTAAGGGTTAGCCAAGAGTCCCCTGACCACTCCTCAGGACAGAGACAGAGGAGTCTGCTGTTTTGTAAGCTCTCCGTTGTTGAAGGTGCCATCTTGGGGGAAATATGGTGAAGAGTGGCAGCCATTTTGTAAGCGATTAAATTCTTCGAGGAAGAAAGTCCCTTATTATTAATCCCAGTCCCTTATTATTAATTTTCTAAAACCTGTCCTTTTCATTACATTTCCCCACAAATGTTGTATCAAAAAATCTGTCATCTCCAATCCATTTCTCCTACGTTATCTTTATTTTCTTAATTCACCATCTTACTATGTATATTCTGCAGTCTCACTTTAGGGATTCTGCCATTTTGTTTCCGAAGTTCTGCCATCTTTATTTTTTCCCGTGTTTCATCTTTTTTAGCCATCTTTACTTTTCCCACGCACCCTTTCTGGCATTTCTGTTTTTCCCATGCCATCTTTCCTTATTTCACCATCTTATTCTATAAACCCCGCCATATTATTTTATAGAATCCACCATCTTAATTTATAAATTAAGCCATCTTTGTTTTACACTTCCTTTCTGCTATTTCCATTTTCCCCATGCTAAGTCTCCTTTATTCCACCATCTTATTTTATAAACTCAGCCATATTGTTTTATAGACTGCATCATTTTAATTTATAAATTAAGCCATCTTTGTTTGTTTTACACTCCTTTCTGCCATGTCTGTTTTTTCCCACACTATTTTCCCTTATTCTCCCATCTCATTTAAAAATCTGCCATATTATTTCTTAGAATCTGTCGTTTTATGCTACCCTTGCACCATCTTATGTTGCAGTGTATTGTTGTTCATTATATTTGATTCAATTACATTCTTTATTGTTAAGTTGTACCCCCGCCCATGTTAATACTTTGGTCCCAGTTGTGCCCTCCTACCCCAGTTGCCAATCCACCCTGATACCTGCCCCTTGTTCCTGAATGTTCCCTGGTCCCCCTCCCATTAAGTTGTCAATCCTCCCTTGTGTCAACTCCTGCCTGGACTGCCCCCTTTGGAATTCCCCTATTCCTCCAAGCCCCGTTGGCCCATGTGCCCCATGCTCCTCCCCTTGTGTTCCCCATTCGTTTTTGTATTATGTAACCCCGCCTTGTGCTCCTCCCCTAAGTTTTCACTGTTGGTTTATTATTTGTACACTCCCCTTGCTCCTCCCCCACATATAAGTTGCTGTACCCCCATATCTTTTGTCTTTCTTCCCTGGAACCTTCAAGAGAATAAATCCCTTTTGGAAGCCACATGGAAGACCTCTCCCTCGTCCTTGCTTCTGCCCTCAACGCTGTACAGCCACTGCCATAGAGCATAAGCCCTAAGCTGCCCTGATTTCCAGGAGCAGCCCACTCTGGGCTCGGTGCCGGGAGCTGGCTGGGGAAGAAATCCGGCACCACATCAATCTTAGGCCATTTTTGTTCTTCCCACGCTTCAGTCTAGTTATCTTTATTTTTCCCAAGCTATCATCATTTAAGGGTATGCCATTTTACATTATAAATATTAACACCTTTACATTTACCTGATAAAACTCATTTTTTCCCTCTTCTCGTGAAGCAGTCAATTATCTGAGTAGCTGGGCCATGGAACAGTGTGGTAGTAAACTAATGGGCAGGTCAGAAAGAAGAAAGACTGTCAAAAGATATCCCTCCAAATAGTCCCTTGGGAGAGATGGTAGATTGATGGGATAGGGCCACCACTTTAAACAGTCCGGATAAAATAAAAATGATTGAATATTGTCTACAGATTTGTCCAAAAGAAAGTATCACAGAAGGCCCTATATATTGGCTATGGGTCTAAAGAAGAATGGATGTACCTGGCACTGAACAAGCATATTGATTTAAAGATAACTCAAGGGGAAGAAGAAATAAAATATGCGGCATGTTGGTTAGAGAAAATAGGAATGGGAAAAAATAAGTAAAGTTGTTTAAGGTGTCTCAGGAACAAGATGAGTGTAAAGGAGAAGATCTAGAGAAAAATGGGATCCTTTGGATCAGCTTCCTCCACCACCTGCTCCAGCTATACCTATACACTCTCCTCCCCCACCTTTAGCAACTAAAGCCCAACCTGCATCCTTGCCTGCTTGCTCTGTTCAATCCCAAATTATATCTGAACCCCAATATTTACCCTGTTAGAAAACACAACTGCTACCAGCTTTAATTCTCCCTCTGTTCCCTTAACACCACACCCTTTTCCCCTCCCTTTGGAACCTATAGCACCCCAGATCCAACCTATATCTTTACTAAAATATCTTTTTCGACCACAACTCTACACCACTACGTCCACCCATACATGCACCTGTAGAGTCTGTTTTCCCTACGAAGGCTATTTCATCTTTGGCTCCCTTAAATCCCTTCTTCATGGAAACCACACCAAAACTTCAAATTTTTGTGTGTGGGTTTCCCTCACACAACCTTCAGCTACTCTAGTAGCTGCACCTGGTTCCTCAAACCTGCAGCCCACCTCTCAAAATATACCGAGGCTCATATTGGCCCCAAATACATTCCAGAATATTCTCTCATATTTTCCTCATATATCCCAATCTGTAAATAGTACCTTAGAAGTACAGAATAGAAAGGAAACAAAATTAAAAGATTCAGTGTTATTGGATCCACTGAGAGTAGGAGAAAATTGTTGTTGTAAAACCATGGAGTAAGTGGACGAGAAAAACAGGATGAGGATTTAGAGGGTCATGCTTACAATACAGGATTACAGGCAAGAAAGAACCAAAATAATGGGAAAAAATTTGAGAGGTTGTTGCCATTAAGGGAAGAACCTATGGGAGAGACTCAAGGAGGAACTGGTTTTGTAAATATTTCACTTACAGCTTCTGAAGAATGAAACTTCAAGAAAGAAATAAAGAGTCTATTGGAAGATGCAGTAGGCATTTCTGATCAATTGGATCAATTCCTAGGCCCAAGTATTTATACCTGGGAAGAATTAAATTTTTAGGAATATTCTTCTCCCCCAAGGAAAATCAATTAATCTGGGCAGCTGGCATGCGGATTTGGGAATGAGAAAACCAAGCTGGCCCAAGGGGTAAAGAGAAAATGCCCCATAATCCACCTGACTGGGACCCAAATGAGGAAGAGGGGAGGAGAGACATGAGGGACTATAAGTCATTAATTATTAAAGGAATAAAGGAAGCTGTACCCAGAACCACAAATGCAAAATTGGCCTTTGGTAACCAACAAGAAAAGGATGAAACCCCAAGCACCTGGTTAGAAAGGTTAAAAAGAATTTTTCAGTTATATTCCAATGTAGATCCAGAGAGTCCAGAAGGGCAGGTATTAGTTAAAGTTCAATTTGTAACAAAAGCTTGGATGGACATCAGAAGAAAACTGGAAAAACTAGATGATTGGCAAAAGAAAGTCTAAAATGCACTATAAAGGTGTCGTGGTTTAAAACCAATAACTAAGAAAATTACTTATTTCTTGCTGTGAGATATGGATTAGAATAAGGGCAAAACAGG
>NC_031799.1:13179944-13180825 GCF_001522545.3 Parus major
CTGCTGTCAATTCTTGGAAATGACTGATAATTGGTCAGGAGGAAAAACTCCCATCAGCCATCAGCACTTCTAACTTCCCCTCTTTCCTCAGCTTTGCTTTAAATGTAAAGCTACCCCATGACAATTATGTTATATTATATTATAAATATTATTGAGGAATATTAGATTCTTACATTATTTACTTGAACCTTTTATTTAATTATTTAAAGTGTATTTTATTTTGACAGTTGTTAATTACTGGTGGGCAGTGCCACTATTGTAACTTACCTGAAGGTTGTGTATGTGTGATCTCTTTTTAATTGGATTTTTATGGCCAGTGTCAGCCAGTACCTTTATTCCTTCAATTGCTACAGATAGTATCATTTGTTAGACTATTGTATTATTGTGTGCTGTTCTTTTTAATATTAAAATATCAATTTTTTTATTTTATAGTATTATTATGTTTCTTTCACTATCTGTATTTTAATCATTTAGATTGTCCAGTATCTTTGGTGGGCAGAGCCACCATTTTAAATTAGTACCCACAGGAACCTTACTTTGTTTATTGTAGATGGGTGGGGCTGCTATTCTGATCTTTGTCCTTTAAATTGTCAGCTATTTCTCTAGAGGGTTATATTGATTTCTCCCACCTCCTGTAAGAGGGGACCATATTTCCTCTCACAAGAACTCACTTGTTTTGAGTGTTTTACTTTTTACTTTTGTTATTCCCACAGTATTCCATATTGATTCCCAAGGTTTAATATTTCTCACCATTGTTACATACAGCTTTTCTATTCAATTTATTATACATACCTAAGTTAATTCAGTATTTCTTGACATAATGTATTTAATTCTTTTGCTGCTCTGTCATGGGGTAGCTTTACCTTTAAGGCAGCTGAGGA
>NC_031799.1:13181890-13187438 GCF_001522545.3 Parus major
AGAAATGGTCAAAAATGTAAAAGAAGGGGTTTTCTGGAAATTTACTCTAGTGTTTTTATTCTTGTAGTCTGTTAATAAACTGTCTTTATTCCTTTTAAGTTTTAAGCCTGTTTTGCTCTTGTTTTAATCCATATCTCACAACAAGAAATAAGTAATTTCTTTAGTTACTGGTTTAAAACCACCACATGCTCTTAATATCAAAATGAGACAGAAGAATAGTAAGAACAAAAAGCGGTTACAGAAATACAGTGTCTTCACTGAGAGTCCCCTGGGAATCATGTTAAAGCAATGGGAAGAACATCAACTTACTGAAGATCCACAGCTTATGATTGAATATTGCATGTTTAAATGGCCAAAGAAAAAATTGAAACAGGGAGGTCTTCGTTAGCAGAAACATGGCTCTACCGAGATGTGGATTTGTAAAGAACTTCACAATTATATTCTAAATAAATGAAATGTAAACTCAATTGAATTACAATATGCAGAAATCTGGCATAAATATTGGAACGTAGACAAAGAGATAGATAAAATGAACCAAATCCTCCCTGTAATGACCAATGATAAAGACACTAAAAAGAAATTCAACCAACCTAAGTGGGACCCATTAAATTTCCTCCCCACTACTGCACTTTCTAACGAATCAACTGCAATTGCAGCTGAGTCATTGGAAGCCGCAACAAGTCACCTAACCAGGAAGACTGTAGAAATTGAAAATAAGACAGTAGAAGGGACCTGTGATCTACCATCTTTCTCCAACCAAAGTACAAATGCAACTGTACGAGAAATTCCTTCCAGTCAAGAAGGTCCAGCTTTCTTCACTTGAAGGAGAACTCTTACAACACAGGAATGTTCCACCTGTTCCGGTAGTAGAGCTGAACCAAAGATGCTACTCCTCAGAGAAGTCCCAATGAGGGGAGCGCAAGGAGGAATAGGGTATGTGAATGTACCTCTCACCTCTTCAGAAGTAAGGGATTTTAAAAAGGAAATATAAGTGACCCAGTTATTAAGGTTAAAAAGGTTATTAAGTGACCCAGTGGGTCTATCAAAACAATTTGACCAGTTCTTAGGCCCTAATATTTACACTTGGAAGGAATTAAATTCAATCATGCAAACTCTTTTCTCTCCAGAGGAGAGAAAAATGATTCGGACTGCAGGAATTAATATATGGGATAGAGAAAATAATGTAGGTCCAACTGGAGAGACCAAATTACCGTTAACAGATCCAGACTGGATCCTAATTCAGACCAAGGAAAGGAGAAGCATGACAAAACCTGAATCGTGAGAAGAATAAAAGAAGCAGTCCCCAGAGTTAATAACATGAGAAAAGCTTTTTGTGGTGAACAAGAAAAAGATGAAAGCCCAATTGCTCGGATGACTCATTTAAGGAATAATATCCAATTGATTCAGAAATAGATCTAAACAGTGAAGGGGGAAAGACAATGCTAAAAGTCCACTTTGTGTTGCATCCCTAGCCTGACATAAAATGAAAATTAGAGAAATTAGATCGATGGCCAGAGAAAGATTTAGATGAGTTACTGGCTGAAGCACAGAAAGTTTATGTCCGGCAAGATGAAGAGAAAATGAAAGCCAAAGCTAAGTTTATGGCTGATGTCTAAACTCCTAAACTAACTAAGTGGGATGGGGAGAATATTCAATTAAAGAAACCCATCTGTTTTTATTTTAAGAAGATCATACACAATCCCACTGTTTTAAGAAACTGAAAAACCTAGAGATTCTCTGTCGCCCTGAAAACTCAGCTTCTGAGCTTGCTGACACTGTTTTCTAAAGACTTTCCCAGGACAGTAACTGTAAATATAGATATGTGTACTTTCTTTTTGTTACACATCTTGTGGTGGGCATCTCTCATGGCCTGTGCAGTGAGAAAGTGTTATCCTGACCATCCAATCCCTGGCCGTGGTCAGAAGCCTATAAACCCTGGGAGGAAAAATAAACTCTCTCTTCTGTTCACCACACCTTGACCTGTGTCCGTGTGATCTATTCATCTCCAGCGGCAATGATTCTCCAAGTGGAGAATCAACCCTTGGAAGATTGAAGAGGTCAGGGGCTCTTCCTCTTGGGGCACAAAAATCATCTCTAAGAGGCCTTGATAAAATTAAAAATAGGACCCTGTTGTGAAGTGCCTCAGGGAGGCAAAGAGTTAGTTTCAGATAAGCATTGTGAAAGGAGAGGCATGGCTGTAGGCCATGTGTGTGAATTTTGACCCCCTGTGTTGGGGGATGGAAAGTGTGAGCCCTGGATGAAGTTACCCCACCCCAAACCCCTTGTGGGGGGCAGCCCAGGTGCTCTGATTGGGTTTGAGTCCCTGGGGGTTTCTCCCTTGTTGTGTTTCTACTGGTCCCTGACCCTGAACTCCACCCTCAAAGGTGGAGACCCTCAAGAGTTTGCGCCCTCAAAACCCCAGTTCTGCCTTTGTTCTGGGCTCGCTCTCTCTCGATCTGAGTTGTTCCCATGCTGAATAAATGGTTTCACAAACAGAGGCCTGTCTCGTTGGTGTTCCATGCTGGTGCCCAGAACTTGTGGCTTCCCTGGACATGATCCTGCAGTTGTGGACTGCAACAGGTCCCCAAGAGCAATTAATGGAATTTTTAGTGGACACAGGAGCAGAGAGAACTTGTGTGATTGGGAAACCAAACGGATGTACACTAAGGAAAGACACTTTAAATACTTGTGATGCTAAAGGAGAATCCTTCCCTGTTCCCATCATTGAGAATGTTACTATAAAAGGCAACGGATTAATCAGAGAAGGAGATCTGCTCTTTTTACCTCAAGCAGGTAACAACTTGGCCAGGATCTCCAGGTACCTTTGAAAGTTGGAGTGGTTCCCCAAGCAGGACAGAAAGTCAAATTGTTTCTTTTGTCCACACAAGATGAACAACTGATGCATCCTGTACTGTGGGCCTGACCACGTAACAGAGGTAAAATGGATATTACACCTATTGTAATTAATCTCCTTCAAGACATTAAACTAGAGAAAGTACCCCAGTATCCTCTTTCCAAGACCAAAAGATATGGGCTAAACCCGTAAGAACCGAACTGTTGCACGATAATATATTAGAATCATGCACTTCTTCATACAATACCCCCATTCTAGCCATCAAAAAGCTTGGCAATACCTACAGGCCAGTTCAAGACCTATGTGAAATAAATAAAAGAGTGCAAACTGCATACCCATTAGTTCAAAACCCTTACATTTTGTTAAGTAAGTTACATACTCCTGGTTCTCAGTAACTGATCTGAAGGATGTATTTTGGTCATGCCCTTTAGATTCTCCTTTCAGGCACCTGTTTGCCTTCACCTGGGAAGATTCAGACACAGGGAGGAAACAGCAGCTCACCTGGACCTAGCTACCCCAAGGGTACAGGGAATCTCCCACACTCTTCGGTCAAGCCTTGGAGAGCCTGTTAAGTTCCTTTTCTCCACCTTCAGGAATACAGGTAACACAGTATGTAGATGATTTGTTACTCTCTGGAGAGCAAGAATCCACTGTGAAATTGAGCATTATTCAACCACTGAATTTTCTAGGAAAGAATGGACTAAGAGTATCCAAATCTAAATTGCAATTTGTTCAACAAGAAGTAAAATATTTAGGACACATAATTAGTCATGATACCAGAAAATTGAGTACCGAAAGGATAGAAGGAATTCTAAATTTATAACCTCCCCAAACAAAGAGAGAGGTCAGACAATTATTAGGCTTAATTGGATGTTGTAGATTATGGATTGAAGAATATACTCAAAGTGTCAAATTTTTATATAAAAAGTTAACAATCAGAACCTATTAATTGGACTCAAAAAGATAATAAAAATTCAGAAAATTTGAAGCAAAAATTGATTTGAACCCCAGTTTTATCCCTTCCTTCTCTAGAAAAGGATTTTCGCATGTATGTTATTGTGGAGAAAGGAATTGCATACGGGGTCTTGGCCCAAGAGTGGGCGGGAATCTATAAACCGGTAGCCTACTTGTCCAAACTAATGGACCCTGTGTCCTGGGGATGGCCAACATGCATTCAGTCAATTGCTGCAGCAGCCACCCTAGTAACAGAAAGCCAGAAACTTACCTCTGGGGGAAATCTGATAGTATACACTCCACATTCCATCCAGACCGTTCTTAAACAACAAGCAGCCAAATGGCTAACAGACTCCCGTATTATACAATATGAGAGCACCCTCATTCATTCCACCAATGTACCCTTGAAAACAACCACACACACCAATTCTACAGTTTTTATACGGAACTGCCGAAAAACAGGATCTCATGCACAATTGTATAGATATTATAAACTTACAAACAAAAATTCAAGAAGATCTCCTGGAGAGTCCGTTAGATAAAGGAGAAATCCTGTTTATCAATGGATGATCCAGAGTAGTAAATGGAAAGAGGTGCTCTGGCTACTCCATCATAAATGGAAAATAGCCATGTGTGCTAGAAAAAGGAAAAATACCACCTTCCTGGTCTGCCCAGGTATGCGAGTTACATGCCTTGGAAAAGGCATTGTGCAGATTGGACAGAGCTACTGGGACAATTTATACAGATTCTAAATATGCATATGGAGTAGTCCACACATGAGGGAAAATGTGGGCTGAAAGAGGGTTTCTGACATCAAAAGGTGAAGACATTCTACATGAAGAACTCATATTTAAAATTCTGGAAGCACTTAATTACCTGAAGAAATTGCAATAGTGCATGTTCCAGGTCATCAAAGAGGGAATTCTAAAGAAGCCAGAGGAAACATCCTGGCAGACCATGCTGCAAAAGAGGACACTCTTGAAGGAGAAGTGAAAGTAGGCAGTTTCCATCAAAAAGGTACACCTGAGAGCATACCAAACACCCTTCCTATCCCTATTTTTAAAGACAGTGAAAAGCAAAAGTTCTTATCACTGGGTGGGAAAGAAGATTCAGAGGGACGGTGGCATCTCCCTGATGGGCGCCAGATGTTAAATAAAGAGCTTACTCGGGAAATATTATGGAACCTCCACCAATCCACACATTGGGGATCTAAAGCTTTGGCACACCACTTTCTTCGAACTTCCGGATGTCAAGGAATCTATGAATTAGCTAACCAAGTCACCAAAGGTTGTATAATATGCCAAAAAGTCAATAGGAAATTAATGAGGAAAAGGAGACCTGGGGAATCAAAATTGCAGTTAGACCCTTACAATGTATTGAAACTGATTTCACAGAAATGCCCCAGGTCCTAAGATGGAAGTATTTATTAGTAATGGTAGATCACCTTACCCACTGGGTTGAAGCGTTTCCAACTGTCAATGCTACTGCTCAAACAGTGAGTAAAGTAATCCTGGAACAGATAGTCCCAAGATATGGAATTATAAATAAAATTGATTCTGATCAAGTGTGATGGATTGGCAGTTAAGAAAACAAAGAGAATCACCTAAGGAGGTTAAGGCTAGAAGCTGATGGGAGTTTTTCTCCCAGCCAATAACTGGCCATTTCTGAGAAATGACAGTGGTTTTGACCATTGAAAAGTGAGATCAACCTGTGAACACCACCTTAAGACCTAAGCCTGGG
>NC_031799.1:13187723-13192834 GCF_001522545.3 Parus major
AGAATCTTCCATCGCAGACAACTCCAGCTGCTGCTCCGGCACAGATCACAGAACCATCTACAAAGCCTGGGCAAGATTTTAACCCTTTCACTACCCAGATGAGACTTGCACATTAATCCTTTTTTTTTTTTCCAAAGAGAGAGAGGAGAGAGAGTGATCAACAGGTACAGAGACAACATAAACTATCAAAGACAGTGAAGAAAGGAATTAAGCTTCAGATGGGGACAGAAACAAGGAGATGATTTAATTAGCTGAAATATTCTTTTGTTAAAACTATAAAGATGGACAATAGTGTTCTGAAAAACTAGTTTAATTCATGAAAGAGTATTTTGGGTGGAATACAGTATTTTCAAAGTCTAGATTTAAGCAAATGGTGAAGTAATTGTCATCTTACGTGATGCTGGAACAGAAATGGAGAAGTGAGAGTTGTTGAAAATTTGTGGCCTTTAAGAGGCAAAGAGAAAACTTCTGTTTCCAGTGATGCTTACAGAGACAGATGAAGAGAACTTTTGCCTTTGAATAATTCATCCTTAAAATGACACCCCTTGACTTGTAACCCATTAACACACCTCAGAGTGATGTGAAATGGGAAGAGAGAATTGATGACAGAATTTCCCAGGCAGCTGGCATCAGAGAAATAGAAAACCATAGGAAAATGGTTTTCTTGTGAAGAACTCCATAGATTAGCAGAAGAGAACTTCTTTTTCTCTACGAAAACTGATTAAGAGACTATAGCAAAGTGGAGACTGTTTTAACCACAACAGTTTTTTTTGTCTCTACGTTGTCATGTGAGTGAGAGAATGGTTGGGTAGTGGGGAAAAGGAGTTCTCGAAGTTTTATTCTGGTTTCTTACTCTTGTAGTTTTGTTAATAAACTTCCTTTGTTCTTTCTAAGTTTTAAGCCTGTTTTGTTCTTGTTCTAATCCATATCTCACAGCAAGAAATAAGTAAGTTTTCTGCTGATTTTTTAGCTAATGCTTTAAAACCATGACATCAAGGTACCCATTTTACATCATTAGTATTGCAACAAGTAGCGCAGCAATTAGGAATGACTTGGAAACTACATACCCCCGGCATCCTCAAAGTTAGGGGAGGGTAGAGCACATGAACCAGACCATCAAAACAACATTAACCAAATTAATGTTAGAGACTAAGTGGACTTGGACAAAGTGCTTACCTCTTGCCCTTCTTAGAATCTGGACCCAATCCAGAGCAGACCTAGGCTGCTTGCCTTAAGAAATGGTATATGGATTACCCTACTTAATCACCCCATATGAGGTAACTGCTAAAGAATGTGGGAATGTGAATGTGCAAAAATATGTTCAGGTGATTGCCCAGAATCTAAAAGACATAAGGGAAAGACGTCTTTTATCCCAGAATCCTCCTTTAGACTTCAGTCTACATAACATCTCCCCTGGAGACTGGGTACTTAATAAAACATGGAAAGAAAAGTCCCTGACTCCTTCATGGGAAGGTCCATTCCAAGTTCCATTAACCACAGAGACAGCTATCTGGACACAAGAGAAAGGTTGGACCTGCTCCAGACAAATGAAAGGTCCAGTAACACAAGATGAAAAAGCCACCATGAACCACTGTTTCCAAAAACTCTCCTCCATTCCTCTTAAATTAACCTTTGTTATCCTTGTAGTTATTTCATCAGTTGTTATTCTCTTACTGTTTTGTAATAGGGTATCTAACAGTTATTGGACTTTTTATTTAAAGTTATTCAAAATTCTAAAATCTCATTTCTCCATCAGTAAAAGTATCATTTCCCACTGTAACAAACTTTCCAATAACTGTCTCTTTTCTAAATTCCTTCAGGTAAAACAACATGAATAAAACCAAGGCCAGCTTCAGGTGGGACTTTCCTGCGTCTAAGTACACTCCCATGACAACCGAGGGGTCTGAACCCAGAAGAAGGACCAGAGAACCGGAGAGGTCTATCAGAGAGTACCACGGCACTTTGATCTTCCCATTGACCACTGAGCAAGGGAAGAGTAAGTCCACCCTATTCCTCATACTCTTCCTCTGGATCCTGTGGTTCCCCCTTGCCAGAGCCAGCATCAAATGCTACCAATGCTACCGTACAGTGTACCTGACAAAAAGGAACTTCTACCTTATAAAGCACTCATTCTAGGAACATATTTATATGAATCCCTCTTATTATAATATAACGGAACTGAGTACAAGCTCAGAATCAGGCAAAAAATACTGGATTGGCAGAAATATTGGAAATTTGAAACAGAAAAGAAATGGAGAATGTTCTGATCAAGAAAATTGGCTATGTTTCAACTTTTAATTATATAACCAAAAAGGAAGATTTGTTGAAAAGAAGAACTTATGAACTTGATTTGATCCAAGAAGTTGTGATAACTGAAAAGGAAAGAAGACAACCCACTAGCTACTGATAAAAATTAATTTATTGATTTAGCAGAACAAATTAGCAGAAATCTAAATAAAACAAATTGTTGGGTTTGCGGAGGGACTTTAACATCAGAAACCTGGCCTTGGCGAGGGATCAGTATTGGACCCCTCAAACTACTTAAACTAAACAGTCCCCTCTCCTAAACTCAGAGAGATCAAGAAAATTGGCTATTTAAAGACACTGTTCTCAAGGAAGAATGTATTTGGAGAAAGGGAAAAAGATACACTGAGGAAGTTGGAGAAACTGTCTGTAAAAGATACTTAGTAATTGAAGATCACAAAACTTGGTGGATACCAGGAGAACCAGATACTTTTTGGTCAAATAAAAGAACTGAAAACAAGATCTGTGTATTACATCCCAATGAACAACTTTATCAATGCTGGGACCCTAAAAGTCAGCCTTATTCAGTGTTACCCCAGGTTTCTAAGTATTTGACCTCTGCTTCTAACACTCATTCACATTTCTGGAAAGCCCCTCAGAGTCTATACTGGATTTGTGGGTGAAAGGCATACTCTAAACTCCCTTTTCATTGGTGCGGTAGCTGTATTTTAGGAGCAATACAGCCTAGCTTCTTTTTGTTATCAGAAGAAGCTGAAAACCAACTAGGAGTTCCCCTATATGATGAACTCAGAAGACAAAAGAGATACAGTATTGGAGGAATGCAACAATGGGGCAAAGAAGAGTGCCCACCAGAGAGAATTTCAGAAACCTATGGGCCTGCTACTTGGGCTCCAGATGGGAGCTGGGGTTATCAAACTCCCATTGACACGTTATATCACATTATCAGGTTACAAGCCCTAATTCAAATTGTATCAAATCAGACCACCACTGCAATTCATCTTTTAAACACTCAAACGAGCCAAACTAAAACAGCCATGTATCAAAATCGTTTAGCCCTAGATTATCTACAAGCTGAAGAGGGTGGTGTATGTGGCAAGTTCAGTACGTCAGACTGTTGCCTACATATTGATGACCATAGAGAAGCTATTACCAAAATCACCCAAAACATCAGAAAGCTTACGCATGTCCCGGTCCAAAAATGGTATCCACTCACCACATCTGAATGGTGGAAAAATATGTTCTCTGGAGAGTGGTGGAAGAAAGCCTTAATTATTTTTGGAATATTCCTAGTTAGTCTCTTGTTTCTCCCCTGCTTAATCCCATGTTTTACTCGTTTAATTATCTCAGTTGTACAAAATATTCCCACTATTCAAAATCTTCAAATAAATCAACCATCTACCCAGACTGCCCAGAAAATCATGGATCTCCACTGACTGAGAAAGAAAGAGAGAAAGAATATAAAGGTCCAGCAAGTTTACACCAAATTTAAACAATTGAATATCAAAAAAGAAGAGTTATCCACATTTACATGAATGCAAAAGCCAATGATTGAAATAAGAGAAAAAGGGGGGAATTGTCATCTATAAAACAAAAGCCTCAATTGGCTTTTGCATGTGAGATTGTTTGAAGTTGCTGTTTAGAAGCTGGTCATTGTAGAATTGTACTGGTTGGGGTTTTTTTGTGTGTTCCTGTTGCCGTCTGTTTATTTTGTTCTGGTTGTTAATTTGAATGGTTTGTTCCTGCTGTTACTCCCCCCATGTTTTGTAATGGTTTTACCCTCTTGTCAGTATTGCAAACCCCTCCCCTTTTTCCTGAACCTTCCTTGTCCATCACCCTGTTCCTGGCCCTGAACCCTATCAATCAATGTAAACCCAACCTTCTGTTCCAGCATGTTCCCTGCCATTCATCCCTCACTCGAGGCCCCATTGGCATTGTGACTGCCGTCCCTCCCATGTGTTATTCCTATTGGTCCCCAACATTGTAAACCCTCCCCCCAACTCCTCTCCTGAGATGCCCTGATTGGTTCCTGTGTTTGTACCCTCCCCACCTTAAATTGGGGCGCACAGAGGTGCTCCTCGCTCAGACTGTCCTACCCTTGACCTTTCCAGTCCTTCCCCTATCCACTGCTCCCGACCCTGGAATAAAACCTGGTTTCTGGAGAGAACCTGGGACTCTGAGCCTCCTCCTTGCCTTCATCGGGCACCCACGACGCACCTGAGACCGCAGGGCTTGGCGGCTTGCAGGCTCTGAAGGTTCGGTCTGGGACAGACAGCTCCCAGACCGTTCCCCACTCCCGGCGCTGCCAGCGGCTGTAGAGCAGGAGCTAGCCAGGGCCAGGAGAGCTGCGGCAGGGGCAGCGTCAGCTGGCGCCCAACGTGGGGCCTCTACAGCCCGTGGAGACCCCCGGAGGAGTCTGTGTGGAGTTATAAAGACTCTTTGGGTGGCGGCTACCCTGGTTGCAGCAGGCCGGTTTCTGTCCGGCAGCGCTCCCAGGGGAAGAAGCGACAATCTCCCTGCGCACAGGAGACCACTTCTGGGGTGCTCGGATGTCTCCCACAGCCCAAGTCAGGACCCGGTGAGTATTCCCTGGTGGGGGAAAAAGGGGTGTGTGTGTGGCCCCATTCAGTGAGTGTTGTGTGTGAGCTGGGTCTTGACCCTTATTCTTTTGTTTGTTAAGTTCCCGTTTGCTGTTGGGAGGCGGTGGAACTGCGGAGCCGGGGGATAGAAGATGGGTGCGCGTTTGTCGGCTCCGCAGAGGGGGATTTATTTCCAAGTTGTGGGTCTCCTTGAGGGTGGGAAGCATAAGTATTCGCGTGGGTTGTTAAGAGGCTTGTACGTTGGCTTTT